>NC_080705.1:55548686-55849579 GCF_943734765.1 Anopheles ziemanni
TCGCCTAGCCGGCATGAAACATGGGAGAGACAAACGGGACCGGGGACAAAAAAATAAGGATAAAAGGTAAAAAACGAGAACGATAACAATAGCCAACAATGTAATGCGCATTTTATTATCCAACATGATTGGAACATGTGTATATAAAGGATTTTGGGGATTAATCCCCAGAAGCTATGCTCCGTTCGATGGAAAGGGCGTGGGTCATCCGGATGATTGTGCAAAGATACGCCATTTGCTGGACTTTCTTCGACTTGGTGTTGGTCTTTATATCCGGCCAGCATTTCAATGCGTATCCAAAAATTTTGTAATGGTTTGGGACTAGCGGTAACGGCTGATCATGGAAGACGGGCAATAAGAATCAGAACAGACAAGTCAGGGAGTTTTGATTAATGAATGTTGTGTTGTAAGCGCTAAAAATAATGCTTTATTTGCTATAGAGAAACGTGCTTTAGAAATTTCAGTTGATTCGTTTAAGTTTTAAACAGGAAGCCAATAAGATTGAATATTTGATTTGTTTGTGGAAAGGATAATCTACAACCTGGATGCTTCATTTTCTATTTTTTTCAATTGGTAGTCGTGTAATAAATTCATGCGCATCATTCCTACCTTTTGATGCAACTTAAATAAGAATTATAAAAACATGTCATATTATTAATGGATTTATAAAGTTTTTGTTACGATCTATATGGAACTATGATATAGTTGACATATATCTTCTCATTGTAAAATTATTTATTGAGTTCTTTTCTATATGCAAACTTAATCAAACAGTTTATCCGTACTTGATATCAGAATACTTGATATTCTGAAAAACAGACATTTGACGTAAGTGAGACAAAACAAAAAGCCTAGAATAAGATAAATTAAAATAAAATCATACCCTGTTGAAGCTACAATAAATAAAGTAATAACCGTTTTTAAAGTATCTCAGTTATTTCCTCAAGATTACAACACTAACATATTACATTTTAATTTAAAAGAAATATTGTTGTTCTCAAACATATTTTTTTGAAACACAAATCGCAACGTTATGTCATGACAGGCTTATAAAAAAACTGTCCGAACACCATAATTCAAAATCAATAAATATATCACAAGGAATCTCCGCAGTTTGCTGAAAAACCAACCCCAAACGATTATGGCCGGTTCTTGCCCGAACCATTTTTCAGTACAGCCCATTTTTCCTCTTATTTTGCGTCACTTGCACGACTTTCCCAGAAATCCCATTCCCAAACGCCCTTACCACGCGTGGCCACGCTAAAGACTTTGGCATCGGCTTTCCGACATTCTCCCGTCATAATCGGAAGCTTTGCTTATCGTGTGCCGGAAGTTCCCGCCACGCCTTGCCGCTTTGGTTCCGTTCCTCTGCCACCGTTTTCCATTGGGCAGGATTTTCCGGAGAAAAAACGTTGATAGGTTTGCGGGCGCTGCAGAAGCCATCATCATTTTCCCTTCCAAACGATCGAGGCGTCGCGGTGGGAAAAGCAGCAACCGAAAACCCGAAAACGGCAACGTGGCAACACTTTTCCTCCGGATTGAAGAAGGTTTGCGATTCTGCAACTCGAGGCAAGCCATTTCCTTGCCATGGCTACTCGAATCCTCGAGTGCTGCGAGGTTGAGGAACGCACACTAAGGATCGCCAAGGATACCGCACGTTCTACAGAGCAGCTTGAGTTCGGTCCCTCATAGAAAAAAAAAAAAAACAGAGAGTTTTCCTCCCCGGCCATGACCACGCACACCGCATCTGCTGGAGTTTTATTACACTTTCAACGAGCAGGAACACGCTGGCGCCTGCTTTGCGACCACCGGAACGATACAGAGTAATAATACGGCGGTAATATATTTTCCACGGCTTATGTCATTCCTGGGTGCGCGAAATGCGAGTGCTGGAAAAGATTTACGTGCCAGCATCCTTCCTGCTGGAGCTCGGGCCCGCTGATGGGCTAGGAAAATCACCATGATGCCCAGTATGCCCTTCCACACGGGTTGTTGTCGTTCGAGGATTCTCCAAAAATAGCGAAAGAGTTTTCTCGACGGTTGATGGAAAGGAAGCAACACACATCCAGTGAAATGAACGATCGAAAAAAAAGGACCAGATAGTGAAGGACTCCTTCCTCCGGCCGACATGGTATGGACGAAGAAATGTCTCAAGACCGGGACGCATGGAAAGCATTGGGATTTTTCATGCAACCAACAAAACCCTTTTTTCTATTTGCCTCGCCAAAATCAAAATTGCCATCGAGAAAAGTAAACCCGCGGGCTGAAAATGGATGGATGTGTACACGTGTAAGCAGCATTAAATAAGCTTTCGCCACATACGACTCCATATAACTCCACTTTCTTTACCCCGCTCGATCTATCTTTCTCGATTTGATTCTTCCTTACTTGTTTTCCATAAGCAACAAAAAACAGGGAACGCCTGTAGTGAAGATTTTTTGGGGCGGAAAACCCACGCGATGTTTTGGTGGAGAGGAAACCTAATGTGTAGGGTGTTTCTTTTTTTCGGTCTTGTTCACCTCTTTTTGTTACTTTTGGCTCAAGTGTTAGCCATGTGGGATTTGCTTATGTACAGCAAGGCATTGACGTTATGCGCCCGCGTGAGGGTGGGATTATAGGAAGTATGCAAAATAGGCAACCCGCTGTCGAGGCGATGTCTTCAGTTTGTGATGGATTTTCTGTTAGATTTTTGTAACATTCCGTTCAACTTTAGTCGCTATTTGTACACACCAAATCAGTAATTTATTCGACCACACTGTTCCATTTAGATTGGTTTATTTTATTTTCATTTGGTTCTTTCGGATTTTCTATTGATTTATTTTATTATCATAAAAACTCTCCCTAGAATAACAATTTTCTATTATAATCATTTTAATGTTACAGTATTGACGATCGAGGTTTCTTGTTTTATTTTATCATAGCACCACCAACATAGTTTATGAGAAACTTGTTAGTTTCATATTCTGATAAAGCTTATTTTTCACTAAAGAAAAATCAAAACTAGTAAGGAAAGAGTTTCGCAAATCAGAAAATTTAAAAAATAAGTTAAAACTCGCCTGCATGGAAATAATATTTTTACCATTTCCAACCAGAGTTTTCTCACAACGTGTTTGATTTCCCAACGGTTTTCGAAATCTATTCAGTACGATTTCTCTTCAACCCCGTAACGCCCGAGAAACGGATTACAGTCAGCGTCGCTCCGGTTGGTGGCTGGGTTTTTACGCACCGAAAATGGATACCGTTGCCTTCTGCGCCCCGGCCAAGGGCCACGGGCCGAAACGGGCACAATCCCTGGCTTTGAAAGCCCTCATCCAATTTGTTTCCTTTCCGTTTCGATTAACATGGATTATGGGGCAATGGTGGTGCGGAGTTGGCGTTGCGGCAGTCCGAAGTGAAGAACGGAGCAAAATAAAAAAAGAGTAAATAATAGTCCTACGCACCATGCATACGAGTGAAACAAAATGTGTTTGATAGCTTCGAGTTCTGGAGAGAAAGATGTTGGATTGAAGTTTACGAATAAAAGCTTCCCATGTTCGCAAACACGTGGAGAGCAAAACTCTACAGATTAATACTCGAACTTGCGAATGTGGCACATATGAAAGGATCATTATTGGACTATTGTCATATCCTGTGATCTCCAGAGGTCATCAAAAGGATCATCAAAGTATAAGCATTGAATAAATGCACTACAAAGTGATGGCTAGTTGTGCACCAAACTTCCCTTGAAGCATGTGACTTGCACGATTGCTTAGTTTCGGAAACAAATAAAAATAGTCCGCTCCATTCGTTCTACGTTTTATTATTCGTCCATAAGCTGCTACCAAACGCACCATTGTTCAACGCACCATCGCCTACAAAGATATTCCATCTTGAAGCTTGCCTTCACCATTGTTCAACGCGCAACAGTTTGTAAAAGGATCGCTTTTCTCCTTCACCACCCGTTACGGCCCTTCGAGTTGGGGTTAATTTTTATGTAAATTTATGTATATTCATTACAACCACCGTCGGCGGGGAAAACCGAATGAACCGAACAGCAAACACCGCCAAGAAGCATCATCAGGGGCCGACGGGGCGGAAGGTTGGGGCGAGAAGGGTGGATTACTTTCACTCGCGTCGGCGACGATGGTTCTGATGATGTGTCCTTGATTTTCCCTTCCCAAACCCCAACCCGCTGAGGAGAGGAGTAACGAAGGTGAGAGGTGCCGGGAAATGAGTTTATAAATACTTTGGAACAACGATAATGGAAGTAATCGGCATCGTCGTCTTCGTTGTTGTCGTCGTCATCGCCCTCACCGTCATCATCATCGTCGTCGACGTCGTCGTTGGTTAGGACTCCGCCGAGAGCTCGGAAGAAAACGTTGTGGTTGTGCGAATGAACGACGAACGTGAAAAGCAACCTGTTGCTGCGGCCCCGTCGTTCCAATGATTATTTTATTTGATGTTGGAAATTAATTTCGGTATGCAAATTGGGCTCCGCCGGGCAACCCTCCTCCCGCGGCAAGGAGCTGAAAACAGGGTGAATGGAAAATGAATCCAAGCAAAGGATGTTTTCCGCAAGCCGTACCAGATGGGAGGGGGAGTTTATTTATTTTTCGCCAACCATCCACGTTTTTCCTTAGCCCGATTTAAGAATGGTGAACGCGGAGACCAAGGGAAGTGGGTGGTTGTTTTTCCGCGGGTTTGCTCATTAGAGCGAGTGGCAAAGCGGGTGGGATGTTGGGGGATCGTGCGTCTGGGGCACGTCTCGCCTTGGCAAGGGCTTCCGGTTTCATTAGAAACATTACGCTAAGTGGTTGTCGTGGCGTGACGTGGCTTGGCGTATCGTGGCGTGGGTCATGGGTCGTGGTCTCGGGTTCGGTGTCGGGCTCTGTAGGTCGATTATCGATTGGCCGATGGCATTGGCCGGGGTTTGCTCACACTCTCTTTCCACGCGATGCCGCTTCATTAGGGCGGAGGTTCAAGGTTACAACTTTAATGAGTAGGGAAGGAAAGGATGAAAATTAAAGCGATCTAGAGAGTAGAGCTATTTTAAAAGGTACTATCAATTAATCTAAATATGTTCTACTTTATTAGCTTACTGTTCTGAATTTTGTGCAGGAAGATTTATAATTTTTTTATAGTTTTTGTCAAATATTAATCATTCTTTCAATACAAAATTTTCTCATGATTATCCGTTATGCTACGTTGAATAAATATGGCTCGCCAATGTGTTCTGCAGCATTCATTGTTGTCATTCTTTGCATTATAACCGCCCATTTCTATCCATCCACATACCTGTTTCATACGGAATTATTGTAGATTTTTTTAACATCATTTTTTGATAGAAAACTCAACGGAAGGTTCCAATGAGTAACTAAAACTAGACGAAATGGACGTAACAAACTTATATTAGTTTTGTATAAAGTTCGGGGGTATTGTAAGGATCCTATATCTTTATACTATAGTACAGTAAATGCTTCGGATTCGAACCCATACGAACCGTCAAACACGTTCTTACTACTGTAGGTCGCGTAAACAAGTTCAATATTTTAGGAACAGTAACATTATAAGTAATACATTGAAATTGGCTAGTTGTATTACATCAACCAAATAAATTGTGAAAGATTTTTTATCGAAAGTATTTTTTTTTATTTATTATGGTATTACGGACGTTGCCGTATTGTTATTGACAGTCATCATTGATTTATGACTGTTTTCTATAAACTTTACTTTGGAACAAACGGATTTGAATGATCGACAAATACAAAGGATCACTACCACAATTATTTATTATTTAGCACAAACGAAATTTAAAAGTTATGTTATATTTCATGTACTTTTTGTGGTAAGGATTTGATATTGTAAGAAAAAATTTCTCTTAAGTACTAACGGAAAAAATGACCATGTTTTTCTGCACCAAAATACCACAATGGTACAATTAATTTATACATAATTGATTATGTATTACAGTAATATATTATATAGTGTAGCTTTAGAATTTTAAATTAAGAATTATCCTTAAATTTACTAAGAAACACAAGGGGAATGTGAAATGTGCAGGCCATATACTGCTCACCAAGTAAACAATCGAAGGTCACCTTGCTCTAAGGCGCGATGATGATAACAATAAAAGAGCTTACACTGTATAACAAAAATACAAAATTCCCAAATTGTCATCAGGACGTACAAGATAACAAAATTCCTACACGCAGGGCACGTCGTAATTGTATGTACTTATGCGTAAAGCAGCTTCCACATAAGCACCACCAATACCAGTACGCCTACACAATGACATCAACAGTCGCACACAAGGATCTTTCGATTCTATAGCTCCCTTTCATCATACGTCTCAAGAAATATTCGAAAGTAAAGTGGTGTTCCGAAAGAGGAAAATCATTTCCATCCTTATCGTCGCCCTGGCATGGCCGGGTGTAGTAGTGTTGGTATGACCGAAAGACAATCCCACTGCGGCACACCCATTTGCGTTGCGCCCAGCAACGCCCCGGCATCGGTTGCACAAATACTACCTTCGGTCGGTTCCGGAAAAACCGTCCTTCGCCCGGTTGAAAAATGAAAAATAAAAAGAAAACCCTGCACACGGTAAAAAGCATTTAAAAAGTTGAACGTTTCCCTCTCATCGTCGGGCGGTTTGATGATCATGACCTACCTCTTGGTATTTAATTACGACCATTTCGTGATTTCACTTTTCTCTTATTTAAACACTGGGAGCGTGGAAGGAAGCGACGGCTGACGGTTTTCCACGAAGTTTTGGCACAGGAGAGACAACATTTACATAATAGATTTGAAGGTCATTTCGGGGCCCAACGGTGGTGCCGAAGGTGGCGCTTTATTTTTGTGTTTTTCCTGCGCTGGCGGGTTTCCCGTTTGCTTTTCGTTTTAATGATTTCCACCCGCAACGGTGCCGGCCGATGTTGCCGGTGTGATTGCGAAACACGCGTCAGCTGTTTGGAATGATGATGACGACGATGGTCACGATAATGGGTGAGCGAGTCTTATATTTTTATCTTCTCCTTTGATCCACTTCAATTTTCTTTTCCAGAGTTTTGTTGGGAACTGGGTCAACGTGAGGATTTATAAGTTTCAAATAAAAACGAAAGTGTGTGAGGCTCCGAGCAGTCTGACACATTATATTTACAGCAAAAGTAAGTTTATAGATTAAAAACAGTTTTTATTCATTTAATGTAGAAATACGGATATGTACATCCAACTCTGACAATGACAGGACATGGAAAGTAATTAAAAACCTAGAAACATTGAAAATGTATTGCGTTATAAGGTGTCTCGTTCGAATATAATACAATCATAATTATTTGCTAAAAATACTGTTATATTAAAATCAAAACATTCAAACATCAAAACTAATATTTACGTTTAAGAAATAGTGTTCTTTTAATTCGTTTGCCTAAATCAATAGATAACAGGTCCTTTAAGTTTCAATGCCTTATTATCAGGAAAACAGTATTTTATATACATTTTAATGGATATGTTCAAGCCATCTGGTTGTAACAAAGAATATTATAATTGGAAAATTATAAAGAATGGTGAACGTAGTTATGTTCTTCGGATCAACACAATGCTTAATGCTTCAAGTATTCATCATGCTGTACAAATTGTTGTATTATACTGTGTTTATTTTATTAAATTATCTGCTCCATGCATAAGCTGTCTCTGTTTTTATTCAAGTAACTCCTGTGCTGCAGTATGCAATGATCGATTGCGCTCTGGGTGAATCGATAACAATAGCGTCCATTAATCAAAACGGGGAATTTATACCCACCCATTCGCTGTCTGTTTCACCACTTTTCATCATGCTAAGTAAACCGATGTAGAACCATTTTCTTCTACATGTTGTATCGCTATATCGTTCGTTTCGAAAAACTACTCGCTTCGACTTTACAAGGCTTTTTCGAGTCCAGTTGACTGCAAACGATAAAAGCAACTTGGCGACCGAAAACAACGTATTTTGGTTGAAAATGTGCCAAAACTCAATTGTGGAAAAAAAGTTGTATATTTCGTTTCCTGTAGTATTTAAATGAATTTCGATTCACCCAATCAGGCGTTCGCTGGAAGTGGAACGATGGTGGTTTAGTTTGTTGCGGAAATGAGGGCTTTCAGAAATTGCAATCGTTCATAATTTCACAATTTGTCGGGCATTATATTCTGATTGGTTGAAATTTAGTGCTCGAGAAAAGTAAATTATGCTTTGCATTCCATTTTCCGTCCGCCAAGCTAAAGAAAAAAGACAGCTACGTATTATCCCCACAGTACGAGGACACTTACGAGGTTTCCACTTCCTCCTTCGCCGCATCGCTCTCGTTCGATTGCAGCTTCCGGGCGTTGCCGGATGGCGAATCTTTGAAGTGATATATTATTCTCGATTTTCGTGAGCTAAAATTGCTCCATCGTTAGCATTTGGGCTCTTGCTGCGATCCAAATTCAAAATTGGCTTTTGCCCAAGGAAAAGAGGCAAACCAGCCAACAACTAGAAACCCCTTCGCTGATCTGCGCATGTTACCCTTTCCGGCTGCCGATGGAAATTCGAATAAAAGCGTGCCCCCTTTCCGCCATCCATTCGAGTGCCTGCGTCGATCCTATCTTACCGCATCCATCCATCAATCCGCTCGGGCGCGTGCGGCGTAGCGCGGTTGTCGTAAAAATCGAATGTCATTACTTCGGAAAATTGGAAAAGCCATGAGAATATGTCACAGCCGTAAAATAATTCCTTACGACGCTACGCGGTGACGCCTTTTACCGACCGTGCACCGACACAGTGCCGCGTGTAGGTGATACTGAAGGAATCCTCTGCTTTCTTTCACTTCGAGCGATGCTCCCCTTTTCGCGTCAACCTCCTACAGCATGCTTCCCCGATAAGACATTCCACAAGTATAAAGATAAGTCGCACGCAATTGCCTTCTACCAAATAGGCAACGTTTACGACCGAGTGCCTACCGGGTTTTTTAGAGTCTCTTCAGATTGGGACGACAACGAGCGCTCGGTGATCTTTATTTTTTCGTTCCGTTGAGCCCCACGAGCCCTAACCGATTGCCGTGAATTGTTCGTGACTTTTATGTACGCTCCCTTGTCCTGGCCCCTATCCACTCGATTGATTCTATCAAAATCATCCCTCAGACGGTGAAACCGTAATAGCTATAATTGGGGCCAGAGTTTAGCCCACCGAGGCACCGTATGTATGTAGCGCTTCATGTATACTTTTTTTTATGCTGCAATAACTTTCGATGAGGCAGTAAAATGCGCTTTTATCTGCATGTCCTGTTGCTGAACGTAAAGTAAAAAAGTATGGCTGGTACATGGTTTGATGCCTCATTTGGTGGATGTGGGCTTATCGGGGTGATAGAGTAAATTTATGGTTATGTTAAAAGCAATCGAAACATTAGTGCGGAGAACACATTGGAGTTGATGTAAAGGATTGGTAGAAAAACATCTTTTGCCTTGCAGAAAATAGTCCATAGCATGAAATACTACTAGTATTACACGAATATCGTTTTGATTTATTTAACAAATTTTGAAATTGCTGTAACGTTAACGAAAATAGAGCTTCTTAACACTGTGGCGACATTCTGCTTCTTCTTCTTGGCGTAACGACCACTTAAGTCATGTCTGCCCGTTAAGGGCTTACGAGACTTGTTTCCCTGTTGTACGTGAAAGGCCAGGGGAGGGTCTGGTCTCGGTTAGGATTCGAACCCACGCCGTCAAGGTGGTGAAGCCCCGGCTCTCTTGGGTCTATTTTCTAACCGGCGCTACCGCTCGGCTGTCACGAATCCGGACTGTGGCGACATTAGTAATTAAAAAAATTTGAAATTATTTTATAAAGACGGCTTAATGCAATGGATATCTAACGCATACGCTAGTGCTGGATTTTGTTTAACAATTTAGAAAAATAAAAAAAAACTCAAAAATCTTTAGATAAGAGCTTTAAATTAGAGCTTGCGCAATGATGTAGAGGTGTCTAAAAAACCTAAATCGCCAACAATAAGTGAAATTAGTAAAAAATATATTAAAAATTATCCTTTTATGGATTTATAGAGCAATTGTCAATAATGATAAAATTATCACTGAAAACCATTTGGGCCAGGTCAATTTTGAAATAATTTCTCTATCCTAGTGTTAGTGACGTAACAATCAAGAATAAAACTTCAACATGTTGATACCATGATTGACGGGGCGTTAGTGTTTCGTCAATCCCTGATCCAAACGCTTTGAAAAAAATGAGATACGAAATAAAAGTCCTTCATGTACAAAAATACCATTTCATTTGTGTTTAATACCATACGCTAGATGCGTGGCGGCCAAAACTAGCCCAATTAACCATTCCAAATGGCATACAGCTCTAGGAATAACTTCGTCCTGTCAATCCGTTCCAGTTTTTCCTGCATGGCAAGCTAAGTTTTTGCAAATTTATGCAAATCTGGAGCCAGCTGGAAAGGTAATTTACATAAAAGGTAAAAAAAACCAACCGTTCGCCAATGTTATTAGCATCGTAAAACACATCTGACTGATGTTACGCTCGCTTTGACGCTTACTCTCGAGAAAGGGAAAGCGTCAGTTAATCCTTTTCAACAAGCGAACGGCACACAACGAAGCCAAATGACAGCACTTACCATTTGCTCATCAGAAAATCTGTGCAGCTCTCTGGATGCGGTACCTTGATTCCCTAAGCTCACATACATATACACATTAGAGTTCCTGAGCATTCGTCCCAAACGGCACTTTCGCTTTCGGCAACGCGTTATAGTTGTTGTAAATCGTTTCGCAGCTTCACTTTCACTTCGTTGCTAAACTCGGCTCGGTTTGGAAGGTCCTGAAACTAAACACATCTCGATTCAAAACTGAGTTTAGATGAAATAATAGCGAACTGATTTGCATATTTCCGGTCCCCCTGGATGATTCCTTACCCTCCGTTGGTTTTGTTTTTGCAATGTGCTTTTGATCCTTACAAGAGGAAAAGAGAAACAGGATCAGAAGGGAAAACGAAGCTGGAAAACCGGGAATCAAATAAGAGTGAACGAGAGATTTGAGGTGCCATTTGGTCACGTTTCGCTAGTAGTTAGTTTACATTGCTATACCTAGCGTGTTTTTTGTGTGTTCGCCAAAATTTAAATAACAATACCGAACGCGAGTTCGTTTTTCGTTTAACCAGCATCGGAGAACCAGTACAGGAAGCAGAAATAAAAAAGGTACGAATCATCAGAATAAGCGACGAAAAGGATGTAGCACGCAAAGCTGACCTATGAGTAACTTCATCTGTTCGGCGAAATAGCGAAAGTGAAAACCGACACGCAGCAGCGACAAACTGAGTGGAATGCCGACCAGATTTGCATACATCTCGATTTGTTTGTCATGGTTCACTCGAATTTGAAGGATACGATTGCGACGGGGTCTACCGGATTCTACCGGCTGCTCTTTGGGGTCCGCTTGGTAGTATTTTGCATCCCGCCTAGACCGGGACCTGTCATCGTCTGACAGTTGTAATAACAATTGATGTACCCATTTGGCATACCGATGCTAGATTCGTCGGTGTTTTATAAGTAAAAAATGTAAAGTGTCAGGAACACTGACAGGTTTAAAAAAAAACAACATAAATTGAAAATACTGACCGAAGAAGAAAAACGGTTTGCGGTTTTTATTGAAAAGTTTTCTTCGAACTTATGAATGAAGTTCTTCAAAATGTGCAATGTATTTAGGAAGTGGAAAAAGAATAAATTTAAAGAAATGCGTTCAAGCGATATTACTGAAATAAAATGACAAATACGTCAGTCAAACAAAAGCGTTTATGCAATCACTATGAAAGAAGAGGGGTGTTGTGATAGAACTATAAGAAAACATTTCCCAACTAAACTTGTTTCTTTCCCAGAGGCTTAACAACGGAAAAATATGTTTAAACTATTTTAAAAACGGAAGGAAATCTGAAACAAGTTAAATGAAATTTGTTTTGTTATCTTAAAATCAAAACCTGATGAGTGATTTGGCCTGGCTAATAAAACCTTTTATCATATTATTTATACTATGAACTGTGTAACTTTTTTCCTTCGAACAATCCTATTAATGTTCGCTTAAACTGTTTTGTTGATTTTGCTAACATTTTGCGGATAATCCGTGGCAGGCTCTAAACAAATTATTTAATCGTTCAATCAAACAATTTTAATGAATCTTAATTCAAAAATATTTTAAAAGAAAAATTAGATACAATCATTCAAAAACTTGAGCCACATAGTTGTCATTTAAGTTCGAACATAAATACTGAGATAGATTAACGCTAAGAGGATGACAATTTTGTTAAGACACCGTTTACCGTCAGGAGTTACTGAAATGCGAAAATTCAATAAGGACACACTCAACCATTTAACAGTCATAAGAGCTAGAAAAGATGAATTTGGCAATGCGTTGGTGCCGTTCACTATGCTTCACAGTTTCGAAGAGCCAAATATTTCTATCTTCCAGCCAACAACATCCTACCCGCATCAGTCGCGGATGAGTTAACACCTTTCGATCGGCAGTTTAATCAACGAGGATTTTAATACGCTTTCTGACCTTGCATTTTTCAACCGATTTAATTTACAACTCTACCGGCGTTAGAAAGATAACTAGAACAACGGAGGGAAACAGAAAACAAACACGCTCTCGACGAAAGGGTCAAAGGGATGGGATGTAGCGGAAAAGGAAAACAGGGCCGCATAGGAACAATGCGAGCCTGGGAAATTTATTAGATATGCGTTTAATGACATTTGCCTATGCACGAACCGAGCGGGTTGAGTGGTTTAACATATGTTCTTATCTGATGTTTCGCCGATCGCGATTGGAGTGTATGGTATTTTCACGGGTTAAAGTGTCTATTTTACCGGCCATTATTCAAAAAACACTTTTATTTGGATCCGGCTATTCAGCCCGATACCCCGATGCATCGATGTTGATAGTTGATTTATTGGACAGGATTGTGGAAAAGGGTATTGTAGAGAAAAAATGTGTATATTTTATGAGAGTGTCGGGCATCCTTTTTTTTTTTTGTTGTGTTCGTATGAGGGAGCAAAACTAAGGCAAAACGTACCGATAGTTGCCTTTGGTACGGGTGCCGGGTAGGGTATCGTCTCCGGTGGTTTTGTTGGGATCAGATCAATCCAAGAGCACGGTATGAAGTTCCTATGGCTAGCGAAAAGAACATAGGAACTCTATACCTCGCTGGTGGTTTGTCTATGGCATGAGATGTATTTCTTTTCTGAAAACGCACTTGAAATATGTATGGTTAAATCAATATCCACAGTAAGCAATAGCTCTGGCTCTTAATCGTAATGAAAATATAAGTTTGTCTTTAAATGTTTTATGTACAACTTTAGCAAAATTCTGATATTAAAACCATTCAAAATAACATAAGACATCAACGAAACTGTGTTTGTTATCATTTTGCATCTTACAAAATAAAAATACAAATGATCGTTAACTTAATTTCGACCGCGATCAGTAGTACCAGATCGCAATTGCCACAGGAATCGTGCTAATAACATGTTTACTTGTTTCAATTACACCCAACTGACCAAATGGTACGATTTGCATCGTGTGAAGGACTCGCACTGCACCCATGTTTGTAACCACTCCAGCGCCACTCCAGAAGCCCTTCCGACGTTAACCGCCCGATCGATTGGCGAACGGACAAAATATCAATTAAAATGCAAAGCAGCTAAATTACAATTCTCGTTCGCGCCACAGGGCCGGTCTTAGGTAGGCTCCGTCTATCTTGTGTTCGGCCGTCGATGATTTAGTGGCAACCGTAGTGGTTTTAAACGGCTTGAAGAGATAGCTAAATGTACGTGAGGACACAGGACAGAGCACACGTCCGCAAATCGCACCCTGAACTGACGCTCGCAGATTGGATTGGAGCTGGCAATTAAAAGATAATTTGTCAGCGATAATTTCAGCCCTGGTTTGACGCTCGGCGTTGGCGCGTTCTAACGCGTGGATTGTTTTTGAAAGTGAAGTGAAAACTATGGCCCCGGGCCATACAATCCGGGGTTTAAGTGCGATGTTTTGACGGAGCGGCAATTATGCTCCACCCAGCGCTTGGGCACGCTAAATTGATTCCATTAGCATCCAATCGGTCTCTAACAAGCGTCGACACGGATGTCAATATTTGCATCTGAGGTGGAATTAGAAGTGTCAAATACGGTATGTTTAGAAGCATAGTTCAACGTCAAAAATAAAAGTAAATTAAACACACGTAAATTATAAAAAAATCTTTATGCTAAAAAGTGATAAATTCAATTTGCGTAAGAAAAGGATTCAAGCTTTAAATCTGGATTTCAAGAAGAAAACCGAGCAGTGCCCTTCTTATGCCATCGCTCAACTCGCGCCATATGCTCCGGAAACTTCTGTTCATGCGGTCGTTCCATCACATTCGTTGCGTATCAGATTCGAGAAAGGGAAAGTAAATTGCTCTGAAATAACCGCTTTTAATTTGAATACCGACCATGCCGCCGAGCACGAACGAAACGGAAAACCCCGGAAGTGAAGCCCCCGGGTTTCAAAAGTGGAGTGTGTTTCTCAAGTGAAGGCTCCGGTCGTGCTCGAGGACAGAAATAAAATACCTGAAAACCATCAACGGTAGAACTTATTCAGACAAACACAAAAATCATGGTGACTTCCGGCTTGAGTTTATTCTTTCCCGTTTTCATGTTGAATACATTACGACGTTCTGGTGAAGTTTGTCCCGGATGAAATCGCAGAGTTGTTTGAATGCTTACGATAAGAAGGAAACAAAAATAAAGCGGAATGCGATGGGTTGTTTAGAGTTTCACAATATTGGGCCGTATTTTTCACATTAGTAACAATTAATCCAGGTGACAGTATAGTGCGATTGGAAAGTGTTTGATGATGGTAAATTTTACAAATTGCGATCTTAATGACATTGAAATCAATCATTCAAAGGATTTTTCGTTTGAAAATCCTACCGTACAACAAAAAGGATATCTCTAACCATTCTTTTGTCTCGCGGATGGCCTTTCGATTTAAATCGCCGATTTGAAAACAAATGTTACGGGAGAGGCCAACCATAGTTTAACGCAATATGCACCCGGTAACAGCCCCGCCTCTTACTATCATCGCTCCTTCCCCTCTGGTCCATATGTAGTCTGTTTGGAGGGAAACGCTTCTGCATACGTCTTTTTGGTAATTTTGTTTAACGGCTTTCCGGCGCTCTCGAGGACTCAAACTCATCCATACGAAAGATACGTCTTGAATAATGACGATCCGGTGCAACTCACCGAAGGAAATAAAAAAAATCATACACCAAACGCAACGATCACGCAAAAGAGTGCGAAATACGATACGCGAACGAGGTTCAATTGGCTTCCTTTTCCTTCGTCCGGGGAAAACCCCGCGCTAAAGGGTTCAATCCCGAACCTCCCGAAGCCTCGACGAAGGAAACTGAAATTAAACAACGAAAACGTAGTGCTGAACGCTTCATTGAACGCACAACCGCCACCGTGTTGGAACAAACATAATTTATGCATGTGTAATTTATTATTATTTTAACCCCTTTCGGTATGCAGGTCGAACTCGCCAGACCTTCGCCAGGCCTTGCGCGCCTCAGACAGATCAGTGCCCTTCGATCACGTGAGGCTTACGGCGCACAAATCATCACACGTGTTTCCCGCGCTTCGGAGTTTGTGGTGGCTAGAGGATGCCTGCATCCTTTTGGGATCGGGACTGTCGGGGATGGTCCTTGCCAGGGGGTCTTTCTTTTGCTGCCGCTACCTGATCCCGATGTTCCCTTGTGCAACGACTAGAGATAGCTCTGCTCATCATAGGGAAAGAAGGGTAGAAACTTTATTTAGAAAAAAAAACCCTAGCCATGTTAATATGCGGGAAATAAGCCGGAGGTCGTTCGATGGGCGCATGTGAAAGTGGTGCGTGAAATTTGTACGATTAAAAGTGAGAGTGCAGCACGGCGAGGAGGACGGTGCATGTAACGGTGGCGTTGTGGTGATCGCGAACGAGAGGCAAATCATATTTTATGCCGGGAGTGTTTGTTGTTTCTATGCTTGCGTATTATGTTTCGGTAAAGTCGCGCGTACGTCGGAATTGAAGTCGAGTGCTGCGGTTTCCTAGGGCATGTTGGCAAACAAATTAACAGAAAATGTTTAACGCAAAATTTCGCTACTTACACCATCAAGGGGTGTACACAACCGTCGAAGGGGTTTTGGTAAAAGTATATTACAAGTCTTGTGGTTTTGTATAACTTAAGACGTATTATAAATATTATAACGGACATATAATTTGAAATATGCACATGATCGCGTCAATCTTTGATGACTAGATGACAGCGACTTTCATTCATCGGAAACTTTAATTCGTCTACATTTCAGTTAACTGAAAGTTTCCGAACTCAGTGCCCAGATACACGACTCACAAATTAACTTTCACTATCAAAAAACAACCCTGTGTAAATTGTGCAGATTTGTTAATTAGCTTAATTATTTTATTTGTAAAATCAAGAGCTATATTTATTTAGCATTAGTAATCATGTGAGGAAACTTAAATTGCATGAAACGATGCCGTTTATATCGTTTAACAATAATTTTTAATGGTTTAGTACTGTTAACTTGTTTAAAGTTTAAGCAAATTGTTAAACGAATTTAATTGATGTGAAATAAATTTCAAGCCTGGCTACATTAAGTGAAATTTTAGTTACACACCTGAAAATGATTATTTATTTTGCGTTTAAATATGATAAACTGGGTTTCACATGAGTGAAATGGGTGGTTAACAGTTGCTGTTAAATAAAAGCGGCTATCATTTAAAAGTGATTAGAGAATTTGCCTCCTTCACATTAATGTTCCTTTCACAGCAGCCACCCATTATTTGTAGATCAGATGCTTCAACTAAACAACAAGCTTATTCCTATGTTAGCCGTTATCCAACATGTAGATTGAAAATTAGGCGAAAATATTGTACAAAGTCATAATTTTCTTTTCTTTTTTTCCTAGTTCATAATTAAGTGATTAATGTAAGGCTGTTTTTTGGTTTGTATAATAGGTGCAAGAAGAATGGATGCTATGTAAATCATTCATTAATGGAAACATGAATTCTTTGTGGATATCAAGAAGGACACTACTTATTTCAATAATCTATACTCACACAATCAGTTGTTACCGATAAAATTATAAAACCTAAAATCTAAAGTTTAGTATTTCTACCCGTGAGAAATGTGCTCCTAATATTCGTTTAAGATAGAGTACAACTAAATTGTCAATATTTTGTTTTCAAATTGTTACCTATACCAAACTTAGCTTTCTCATTATAAATCTTGTAGAAACTTGTTAAGATATTTTGTTTATCAAGAAAACTGCCTTTGTCAACTTCCTTATGCATAACCTTCACCCGGCATTTATTAGTTCATGTTAATGGCAACCGACACACACTATCGAAAAGGTAATCTTTCTCGCGCATGTAGTTAATCGTCCCATTAACGCGAAACAACCGAAACTAAAATCGCACGTGACAAATGGGTGATCCTGAAAGAAAGTTCTGCACTCCCAGCTGAACCAACACTAGGGCACATGGGCGCGCATACATACACGAACAATCGAACACTCATCTTCACTATCCCCGACCGGCCGACCCATCCTGACCATCCGTTCATTCATATTGTCCTGCCCGAACCGTCTCACTCATACAGTCAAAGGGGATAGTAATTAGCGCCGTATCTCGTCGTCTCTTTCCACGCGCTGTTTTCCACTACTTGTCTTACCTTGTGCCCTCTGGGCGAGTGTGTTTTTCCGGTCCACTCGGGAACAGCTGATTTTCATTCATAAATGAGTGAGGCTGGTTACAGGTTCGGGCTTTCGCTTGCGCCGGCTTTTTTTCTGTCTTTTGCTCGTCGCGAGTTTTGAACTGACTTTAATTGGGATATTTAATTTTTAACACTGTGTTCCTAGTGCAATTGAATATTTTTTCACCAATTGAGCGATCAACACATAGATAATTCCACTATAAATGATGATAAAGTTCACCCAAAATTATTCCTAAAATTCTTGAGGTAACTGTTCCACACTTCGGCTATTTCTAAAGGGTTGGAAATTTGCTAACATTTTCCTCCCCGACTAGGCGCAGTCGGTAGCTGAAGGAAAACTTAGCTACTCACTCGCGGAAAAACTCAACGGATCCGCCTTGAAGGGCGTACGGAAAACGAATGAAAGTCGCGATGCTTTTTGTGGCCCGGTTTGGTTGCCTATCAAAAAGCGTCATTCTTTGCTCGAAGCCATTTTTTTACTCCTCGTGCAGGGTTTTTATTTCTTCCTTTGAGTCGCTGCTGCCCTGGCATCCTCCCAACACCCACCCATCCGCTCGAATCTTTAGCGCGGGTTTCCCTACCGCGTTCCGTCGGGAGCCGCAGGGGTGAGGTTTTCCTCCCGCCGCACCATTCGGTTCTTTTTGCGAACCTTACTCATACTCTCTCTCTCCGCCATTGGCGTTTCGGTATATCTGCTTCGTTCGCGCGAAAGTGTCCCCTCAGACTGCGATGGTATGGATTTTCCCTACATCGAGCCAACATTGTCGCAAACGAGATTCTCGTCGTCGTCGGCGGCGGCGTCGTGGTGCCTCCCCCGTTCCGCCATCATCACGGACCAGTTCTCCACTCTGGTGAACGGTTGAAGGACGAAATGTGTCTCTCCTTTTGAAACTCCAACACAAACACACACGAACCCTGCGAACGATTTACGTTCGTTTCTTGTTCACTTCTTTGATATTTCATAGCCTGATACCTTGCCGCGAACAGTTTCGGGACTGGTTCAATTCTTTTGCTTCCTTTGCATCCACCAGAAGCTCGCGATTTGAATATAGCCGATTCTCATTCATCTCTTTCTCTCTCTTCGGTATAATTTTTCTTTTTCCCTCCAGCGCTAGGAAGGAAATTTGCGGTATCCTTCAAGAGGCTCTTTCGAATCGTTGCTACTCGAGTTGAAGTAACTGTCACGAGACATAAACTCCACTACGACCGACGGACGAGGACACCACCACTACACCAACAGCCTCAAACGACGAGGAGAGCATGGACGGCCTAGAAGCAACCAGGACGATGATGATTACGAGGCACGGCAATCAGTCTATGTAGCCACAAATAAATACATAAGAACTGGGACAGAAGTAGTACACTCGCTCGTAAACGCACACTACCTAACACATGTGCCGTGTGTTGGATTTCTCCTTCGATTTTCCTCTACTCTGTCTCCTTTCTTTACCAGAGTTTTCCCTCATTTCTTCCCGAACCACTTCTCAACGCTGAACGTAATGCGCGGCCTGGCGTTACTCATTTCGCCTTTCCTTTTCCTTCTCCACTGCTTAGCATCCACGTTTTGCTCGTTCTCAGGGGTTTCTGTCGTGCTGGAAAAGGATTCTCCCCCTCGAAGGAAAACTCACTCATATAGAAAAGGCCGGTTCTCGAAAGGTGGAAAAAAATATATCCCACCCGAACTTCGATTTCCACCCCATCGTCGGCCTGTGTGTGTGTATGGTTGTGGTAAAAGTGTGGGTGAAGCGGACTTTTGCCTTTTCTTTTTGCAAACCACCACCCGTTCCCATACAACACATGTGAGGGGTGCGACCCCTTCTGTGGTGCGATTTTGTCACCCCGTATGCTGGAGCAAAATGGAATCGGAAAATAAAAACACACATACGAGCGAGACGGAGGAAGTTCCAAATGAAACTGAAGGATTTGTAGATGTTTTTTTTTTTATTTTATTGAAATATGCGAAAGAAAACCTTTCCCGGGGTTGGTAGGGAAGGTGGCGCGGAATACATGTGCCATCATTATTTTTTCGCGAAGCTATCGACATCGCACACACGAAGGAAAGTTTTTCGCAATCGACTTTTCTTCTACAATTGAACAGACAGCCCTTTTTCCCACTCGTGACAAGGAGGCGCAAGGGCGTTCGTGGAGTTTTTCGCCGTACGAAGGAAAACTTCTTCTTCGTGCCGTGTATGGTGTACGATAACCAACACATCGATAGCGTGCCCTGCGGGGAAATGGGATTGATTGTGCGACACACATGGGAGCGTGTGCAGCATGTGTGAGGTTTCGTATTCTTCTCACAGTGCCTCCCCGTTCTGAACCGTAGCTTGGTGTGGATAAACATAAAATGGTGTCCTGACACCCCGGCGACCATCGGCCCGAGTGATAGATTGATTTTTGGCGTTAGGCGAAGCGAAAAGGAACTCAACCCTTGCGAAAATGAATTCGAATTTTTGAAAATATTGAACAATGAAAGGCTAGCTTTAAGATAATTTCAAAATGATGCTCGTAAAATTAGATGTGATAGAACGGTCAATATTCTACTGAGAGAAAACGTAAACAACTACATATTTTCACAACAACTTCATTTCTTTTAGTTCGAACTTTAATATACAATTACAGTTTTCATGTGTAAAATATTGAAGCATTGCAATTAGTTTCAATTTTAAGAAAAACTAGTTATAGAAATACTCTCTTGTTTCAATTTTTTTTATCAATTATTGAAAAACGGCTGAATTCGCTAAAAATATAATAAAACCAGAGTTTGAATACACATTGCGAAGTTCGGGTTGATTTTGCCTTGGACTCTGGAAAGTAATAGTAATAAGTTTTAAGAATAGTAAGACTTATTAATTTGAATCGAGTTCGTTGTAATTGTTTTTTTCCAAGCAAAGTAATGATAAAATTCATCTTCTCTTGGGGTACGTTTACCCTACGGTTTACGAAAGTTGTTACTTTATGTATGTACGGGCATCAATAATTTCTATAGGGAATTATATCAAGCTCAGTAATGGTCAGTTCAAAGCTTTCCGTTTCTGCCCAGTAGAGTACGTGGTATTTGTTGCGGCCATCAAATGATGAGGTTATTATCTAACGAGACTGGTGTGTTGGTCTAATGGACCTTGGTTGGTATATCCAAAAGATTATTTTCCACTTTCTCCTCTGCGGGCTTAGAAAACGATTTTCTCCGAGGCACAAAGAGACGGGGCAGGCAACAGAAGTGGTTGTAATCCTTTAGCAACGAATCCTTTCGCATCGAATATATTGCCATTTTTTCGTCAGCCTCGTCCACCCCTCAGTGTTTCTCACTCGATCCGGGCGCTGCTCAAGCTCGTCGGCAGAACGATGCTCAGATCACCGTAGTTACACTACTTATTTGATGTATGATTTATTCATGTACATTATTTCAAGTACCTTTTCATATATGCTTGCGCGTGCGGTTTGCCAATGTCAGCCCCAGGAGCGGCACGAAAAACGTCCAAAAGCAAACACTTCCGCTCCGGCGAGGACCGGAGGGGGCACGCTCTTGGAAAGGTGGGCACGGGAAGGTTATCCGAGAGAAAAAGAACTCCAGTATGGATACCATATTCTGAGCTGTTTTTTTCGTGTTTTGTTTGGGATTCCCATTCTAACGCTGCGCATCCACATTACGTTCGCTTTCCTCCTGGTTGATATTGGGTGTCCTTTTATCCTTTCCGATCCCACGATGTATCCCCTGACACTGCAGCATGTGCGTCCTTTCGCGGGCCGGATGGAGGACGAATCCGGTTCGGGAAGTGGGGGAACATGTTAAGATGTAACGAAAATGTCTTGTTCCCTGCTGGCGTTGCTCGGAGGCTACACCCGGTTGGTGGGTCGATGCGAGGCGGAGGACGACGGATTGACAGGACACAAAAGGAAATCATACTGCTACCCGCCAGCGTCACCGACCCCATTGCCGTTGACTGATGGATGGATGGATGGATGACAGCGGAACGACAGCAGCGTTGGAACGAGCGAGTTGGGCGGTGAGTGGAAATCGAAAGAAGCTCAGCGAACCCAACCAAGGATTTTGCGAAAGGAAAATGTACGGGAAACGCAACGAAAAGGGTGTATTTTGCTGATATTTCTTCGTATCAGCGTTTGGAGCAGTACGGCGCAACCGAAGGACGGCTTGGAAACGGAATTCCTTTATAGTTGAAAGCGTGTACTTTCCTCCATTTTCCTCGCGACGCGGACGACTGGGAAAACACGTTCAATCGTTTGCGTCGGAAGGATGGGCCCTGCTGGCGCTCGCCGGGCGGGATGATGAAATTTTCAAATATTAGAATTCCAATTTTCTACTCCTTCCTTTGGGCACAACCCTAGCCGAAGGGAACGGAAAGGATGCGCGTCGCTACCCAAGGACCCAACGTCAGGCGGGACCGAGTTTCGACGGAATCGTTTCCCTCCTAATGGTGGGAA
The DNA here is from genome assembly GCF_943734765.1 of Anopheles ziemanni. Lineage (NCBI taxonomy): Eukaryota > Metazoa > Arthropoda > Insecta > Diptera > Culicidae > Anopheles > Anopheles ziemanni. The sequence continues at coordinate 55,570,930 of NC_080705.1, forward strand.
CAGCTCGAAGCGCCGCACTCGAACGAGCGAAGCAATAAGGCCTTGCAGCCGGGACTAGGAAGACGCTGGGAAAGCGTGTTTTCCGCCGCGGACGTACAAGAAAGGATCGCACGTGGGCTCCGGTTTAGCTTTGATAAAATGTTGCCATGTGCACAGATGAAACCCAAATCGAACGGATATTATGGAGCACTCGCATCACGAAATACTCAACGGACCTTTTTTTCTACTTTGAGCAATTTGTGCTCCGGCTTTCCGCCAATAGGACCGACAGCGCCACTCGACGTAATATCACATCGAATCGTATGGAGCGCATTGGCAGAAGATGAATTATATGAAATACCACAAATAATCGTGCATCGGAATATGTCTCGGTACGGAGGAATGTGAGACTAATCTTAAATGAATTCGTACCATTGCTGTAGTCATGATAAATTATCTTTCATTTTATAAAAAAGATACAATGAAAGAATATGGGACAATGTTCAAGAAACAGTATCCAAAAATGTATCACTAGAGACTATAACTGATAGACAGCGGAAAGATAAACAATTTATTTCATTTTACAAATGATTTAATTTCACCTTTAACGGTTCGATAAATTTGATTGCAAATCTTTTAGCAATTTTACTTTAATATGTAGCCTAAACAGATAAAATCAAGTCAAGCCCAGTAAAAGCCTTTTTATTGAGGCACATTTAAAAACTCGTATTGAATTAATTTAATTTTCATTTCTCTTATTTTCATGGAAGTATAACTTTTTGGTCTTTATTTTACGAATTAAAAACGAAAGTATAGAAAACTTAATAAGAGATATCAACATGTTTTTACAACTCAAGTAAAAGTAAAAAACCGTTTTTCATGAATTATATTTTTAAGTTTATTAACAAAGAGACAACAAACTAAACCCCTTTAAAGCGCAGTAAAATGAGGAAACCAAATAAGTGGTACAGTGATCAAAAGAACATTGAGGATAAATACTGTTGTTAAAGCATTCGAAAAACTACAAGATTTCGTTGAATCTTTTTCGGTCTACCTTTGCCCACCATTCTCTAAAGCACATCCTTGAAAACAGGAAAACTTAAACGCAGAAACACCTTGACGAAGCAAAAGCAAACAAGAAAAACGCTCGTGAATGAAAAACTTTCAGTCACCCACTTTTCCGGCCGGCAGAAACAGCTGATTAAAACACTTCCCTAATTCCGCCAACCGACTGCCTCCACCTTACTACCGCTGCATGAAAACGTGGAAAAACGTGCCATCGCTGTGGAGGGGAAAGCCAGAAGAATCTCTCGGTACAATGAGGGGCGTTGGGTGTGGAAAATTCGCGCGGAAAAACAAACGCTAACATTTACATACATAATGAAGAACGGAGCGCGCGATACATAATGAGCGGCCACGGTTTTCCCTCGCCGGAGAGGCGACCGGCACGAAGAGCGGACGCAAGACGAACTCACGCCATCCGCGAAGACGCGAAGGACGATAATTTTCTAGGTCAAGTTTAATTCTTTCCCTTTCCGTTCATTAGCGGTGCCCCGGATGCGATGGAAAACGACGAAGAACTTTTTCGCCGACGCGCGGCAAAGACGACAACGACGACGAAGACGACGACGATGCGACTTTACGAAAGACCTGCTGGAAATGAAGAAAGCCACCAAAACGGCGGGAAAGTTTACCGTCCGTTTCCTGCTCCGTCCAACTTCCACCCCGTAGAAGTCCTTGCAACTGTCTTTGGCGTTCCGTCTGTGTCTGTCTTTACGCATTGCTAATGACAACCGCGTTCGCTTTCGTTCGGTCGTTGGCGTACGAGCCCCAACAGCGGAGCGTGGCTTAATGAAAATGAATTTCATCCCTCCACCATGTGCTCGGTACAAGAACAGACGACCGACGGTGCCTTCTGGAAGGAAAATGCCTTTTGACACAGTAAAGCTAGACACACGCACACCCCCATGCACACACAAACAAGCCTTCTCGTCGTGTTTGTGGCCGTAGTATTTTTCATTTTCCTTAACCGTCTTCCAGCACATAATGAGCACCGGGCCACGTGCGCTTGAACCCACAAGGACGTTGGAGTTTTCCACGTGTAACACCGTCGAACGAGAAAATCCTTTAGAGTAGAGTGCAGTTTTCTTTCTCCATAATTTCTACGTTGGCACGGCTTGTCAACTGCTTTTTTTCCCCAGAGGTGATGGCCGTGATTTTCCTCCTGTCGACAAGTGGCGACTGAGGGCACGGGTAGGTGGTAATGAAAATGAACGGGAAATGGCGAATGAAAATGAGAGTTTTTACTTACGAGAGCAACGATCGCACGTTGCTGGCGGAGGGACGCTGTGGATGCGGTGGAAAACTTAAATTGACAAAGCGCGGCAGCCCGTTAGTATGCTGCGGGAAAAAGATAACACCTCGTCGCACCACGCTCTACCATTTATCACCGGTGTATGTTTTTCCGGTGTTTCCCGCTTACGCTCCGCATACCGAACGTGCTAAAAGATATAGTTTCCGAATGCACTAGTGTCCGTGTTGGGTGCATGTGTAAGTGTGCAATACTTTTCCTTAAAACCGGTGTCTTCGCAGGCGAAGGGAAAACGCTTTTCATTCACAAAGAATTATAACGAACGTGAAAAAAGAAGAAAAAGAACCACCACAACAAGAATTCCACTTTCTCGGTATGATAGCATCGGGAAATACCTTCGTCTCGGAAGCACGCAGACTCTGGCATTCCGGGATCGGTTTTGTTTGTCTTTCGGCGACGGAGGAAGCAGCGACGTCTAAATGAGTTTAATTTGAAAGTTGAAAATCGGACTGCCTTGTGGAGGGAGCGGCCGTAAGGAGAAGCGGAAAAATGTGTTTCTAGGTTAGGTCTGAATCTTTACTTGGTTGGAATGAATAAACGAACGTTCAACAGGTGTTTGAAGCTTATCTAGGTGTAATTTTTCCAAGCGTCCGTTTGTTTCAATTCTGGATTTATATATTAGCAATTTGAACTTTAAATCTAGATTTTTTTTTTATATATTTGCAATGCATTAATGAAATAAATATTTTCCTAAATATTTAATAACTTTTAAACTTTTGAAGTTAGAACTTTTAAACAGAATGTTTGGATTTCATGCTGTCATACTAAACGATATCTGATTTCTGGTATTATATGTTCTTTTTGTTAAATGTGTACTTATCATTTCAGATCATTTGGGTGCCATACGGAACGCGTACAGAGTTTTACATTGTTGAGAAACTCATTATTTTCCCAATTCCTACTTCCTACTTCTTACACCAATACTCCACCATGTTGCATCATATTCAACATTGCGAACACACCCGATTTTTTATACCTTTCGAAAAGGTTTTCCGATTGAGATCAAAAGATCGTTGATCCGTCTAAGGCAAACATAGTAGCATGAAAATGAGTTTTCCTCGAACCGCACAAGAACCGAGAATGATGGAAAAAACGGAGTTCCTGGTCTTGAGTTTGGTAAAAATTGGATAAATACTGCATCAGAATTAGTAACTGTGGGAAAATAGAGACGCAATGTCATAAACATTCATTTAACAAGAAGAATATAAAAGATTGAAACACATTTGAAAACACCCGACCAATTTCAGATGAAACACATTTGAAAACACCCGACTAATTCAGAAATTGTTCTCATTTTTATTCCTGCTGTTAAGCATTGGTTGAGTTCTATACTTTTATCATATTTTATTGTATATTCAAGAGCATTATGAAACTTCACCTTTATTTTCAAACCATACAACGAAGGCGCTCCTAACAACCCCCGCACCATCAACCTTCACCATCATTATAGTCATCATCCTCGGTTTTGCCCTCGACCGCACATTGGCATCGGAGTGCCGGCTCACATATCTGCGGGAATAAATTCAAATTCTCATTTCGGCATCGCATGGCGAATAGTACGTTTGGGTTACTGGTTTTCTTTCCTTTTTGTACAGTTTTGCCTCCCGGATTATTCGTTGAATTTCTTGCTCGTTGCCAAAGATTCGCCCCTCGGCAGAAGGTGTTTCAGGGCTCACATAATGCAAAGTGTGCGATTTTCTAACTCGTCGCCGGGACGTGTGGGTGTTGAATCGGATGAATGGGGAAGAAAACGGCACGAGAAATACGCCTCGGATTCGCTCGACTTGCGAGCGGCGCACATGCAGAAGGCGCGAACGAGGAAGGCTCCAGAAAATACTGCTGATTGGAATATTCCTCCGATACGCATTTACATATTTCTCTATGCGGCGTCATGGTGACATGATTGAGCATTGAACGGTACCCGGAGGGTGGGGTGGGTTGGTGGCTGTGGAAGAGCAGTAAGGGAAGGGGAGTATACCTGGGGATGCGCGGAGTTTGTGATGAATAAAGGTTGATCCTTTCAGTGTTCCCTTGGGCTCAGGGTAAGGCTCGCCTTTTCTTTGCTTTTGCTCTCACGATCCACGTTTCGGCAAAGCGAGTTGCTTTCCATCCTCCTTTTTTTTTCGTGCGGTGCAAACAGGAGCCGAAGGGCGGGAGTTTTCCCCCACAAAACGAGCTGTGCGTGCGTGCCAAGGTATGGTGAAGCATAAACATTTTGATAAAAACCCCTTCGCGTTCGCCTCGACAAAGCGATCCATCGTATTCGTTTTTCCTCTGCTGCATCCTTTCAGAGCAGCCTCTTCTTGGCAGCGAAAGCACTCGAAGCGGCTAAGGATCCGGTCCCGATTCCGTTGGTGGAAATCGCGTCCTCGTGCTTCTTCTGTTTTCCCCACTTGCTCTCTCGGTCGAAGAAGCGGCTGTAGAATTGAATTTTTGTGCGCTTTATGTCTGTTCATGTTCATGTGTGCGGAAAGCAAAGAAAATTCCTACCTAGCGAACGGAACAAGTGAACGGAGGAGCGAAGGAGAATTTATTCTCGAGCCAAATTCGGTTTCGAAAACGCGCTCGAGTGGAGTGCTGGTGGCTCTGTCAGCGGAAGAGATGAGCTGATGGAAGGCAGGAACGAAATGGAAATCATCGGAAGTGTCACGGTGATGGTGGCCGGGAGATAGGAAAATATTACATTTCACTAGATTTATGCGTGGTGTGCTCATAAGCGACACACTCGTATGTACCAGCACAATGGAGCGGTTGACTGGGGTTGAATTTCGTTGGCGATGTTTCAGTAAGCAAGAAAAAAGCAATGTGCTGAGTCTTATTATTGTTGCAATGAATCAATTTGATACAAAATATACTCCGAAATGCACTCTAATATTACAAAACCTAAATGATATGTACCGTTCCAATGCTTACTCAAATTTATCTACACAAATTACTAGAATTTATTTGGCCTAACATTATTGTATTATCAAGAATAAACATTCAATTGAGAAAAAACTATTGAAAAATATTAATGAAACCAATCTTCAGTCGATTCAGTCCTCAATTTGATGACGTAAAATTAATATTTACCTCAATAGAAGAACATTATTAGAAGTTGTTTAATGTAATTGGTGTCACATTTAACATTGTGACAGAAAGTTGCCGGTCTGTGTTATGTTTCAATTAAATTTTAAATAGTCGTCAGTATATCAATGAAATTTCACACCGTCTTAGTTCTCAAGCAGCATTTCAATCAAGTACACAAATGTGTGATGAAAAAAGCGGCAAAATGTTCTCACGTAACACGCCTCACTTTTTCGTGCTATTTCACTGTATTGTTTAACACAAACGCACTCGTTATTATTTTCAAAAACCTTGACACAGGCGCTTCCCTTAACGTTACAAGCGCTCGTTTTCATAGGCCCTGGGAGGTTGTGATAAACAATTTAAATTTCGGGTTGTTAGCTGTAATTGCTTTTTCGCTTCATCCCCACATCGATTATTCGATCCGATGGTGCTGGGCGTATTCCGGCAACCCGCGCAAGGAATGTCGAAGAAGTTACAAACACATCCCGTTGACGGATTTTCGCTGGTTTTGAAAACCGGAAACGGTGCCAGGGAGTAAAAAAGGCCACATACACGCGCCAAGGAAAAGTTTGCGGGAAAGTCAAAGAGCAACGAGTTGATGGCACCGGAAATGGATTGTGCGTCAGCGAGGAGATAAGGATTTTCGCGAAAATGTGCCGTTTGATGAATCGGGTTGAATTTCCGCGAAAAAGGTTATCACCCGTGGCAAGGAAAGGATATTTAGATGAAAGAGTTGTCAACATTATTCGCCATTTTGTAGGACTGACAATTGGGAGTTTTTTTTTTAAAATAACCTGATCGTTGTTAATATGACCAGTGTCGTTACTATGCTTATTTTTATGTTTGTAGTTTGTAACTTATAAGGAATAAATAACTTCGGTTCAAAAAAAATAAATACCGTTTACACAACTAACACGAAAGAATGTAATATTTGGGTACAATATAACAGGTTTTATATTAAACATGTTGAATAGCAACTCAATCCTTGTGTTGGAGTGTTTTAATTTGAAAAACAAGTCACCCTTTACCCTTGAAACCGCTTTTGTGTTATTAGTATTCCTTAAGCATACAGGTCTCACCTGTAAACGAATCTGTTAACTTCTTTATTCATCGAATGCGTCAAGGATATTTGGGAATGGAAAAAATAGCACAAATTAATCTTATCAGCTCGCAGCCAGGTTAAGGATATCCTTTTTTCTGGTAGCTGAAAGAAACCGAATCTGCGAAAAAAGCGCACCATTCCTAAATCGGGAGTGTTTTATAGCGGAACCGGCGAGATGTGCAAAATATACTTCACAAGCGCCACGAAACGAAAGGCCAAGTCTTGTCTTTGCGATTTGTCGCTCAATGCTTCGGTACGGTCGACAGCGGATGGAGGCTTTGTGTGGCTCCATCGATGGATGGTCGGTGCCGAAATTGGCTTCAATTTGATTACCGATGCGAGTTAAGCCATTAAATTGATACTTTGACGTAATTTTATACGCATTACATTCGCTCCCTTCTGTCGAATGAGTCGTCGCTCCTTTTTTCCTTTCTCCCGACACAGAGCCTTTACACTGTCGTTTTGTTGTTGAGAAACCCTTCACCTTCTTCCGGATCGGGGAGTGTACTCCTCCGATACCCGGTAACAGAGGATCGTTCTCGCATGGCATTTTTCTCCGGTCAAAATAAAAGAACATGATCAACAGAAGCCCTCACCAGGAGCCAGGCTCATTTGCTTTCGCCGATGTCCTCGTCGGAGTTGTGCCTGGGTAGGCGGGAGAAGTGTTATTAGATTAGAACGGTGACATAATGAAGAATGGTTGTTGACTTCCAATGTGTTTCCCGGTACGACTGTCAGCCTTTCCGATCGACTTGATGGACTGACGCCGTGTCGCTGATCCTGGCGTCGGGTTTCTGCCACCCCGTTTACATCCCTCGCAAACTCTTCTCCATCCCGTCGCACGTAGTACTTTCACCGTGGCCCGGCTCAGATGTCCTGTACATCTGAGGAGGAGGAAGTCCTGCCATTCCATGCGCTGTCACTTGTCAAACGGGAATGATCGAAATGTCGAACGACATGTCTTCCCCGCAAAAGGATGGAGAAGACAGTGAGTGAGCAAGCTGTGTTATCGATTTACTTCTATATGAAAACATATTGAAAGTGCTTTATTTAAATTGATTGTAACGTATCTTGATAATTATACCTACTTAACATCATCATTATTAATAATTCGAGTAATAGTTCGAACGTAATCCAAAGTAAACTTTACACAATTCAAGTCAAATTCAAGTTATTCTGAGTTCGAATTGAAAAACTTTTCAGATACCAACAGGCAAATTTGAGAAAAAGTCGTGCACAGTATAGCATAAAGGATGGATTTTATTTGAATTGTATTGAATGAAATTAACTTTATTTATTAAATAATTCATTGATTTTGTTTAGATATTTTGACATGTTTTGCCACAAACCCCGAAACGTTCAAAAATGTTATACAAATATTAATTAATTGCAATTACAATACTATAATTTAGTAATAAAATCAAGAACCTGTTTCAAATTGCCATACATACGTCACTGTTGTTTAGTTACTAAGTTTATCAAATTGTACATGGTTTGCAGGATTTTTAAAAAGTTTTTTCTTATCTTCTGGTCATTTAATTTTTGCCCCCATATGTGTCTTCTTTACACATTTTTGATTTTATTTTGCTGATAGGTTCAAAAGAAATCGTCTTACCTTCGGCCTACTTCTGCGACTATTAGTCGAACATCTGACATTGTACGCCCTCAGGCAATCTGAAGAGTTTCGCCAAAAGAACGAAATGCACCCCCATCGGTGCGATATGGCGAAATGAGTCTATCGCCAGAAATGTCTTCCATTCCGGTGCCAGCATTTATTTGCGGACGCATGCGCACGACCAGCCAACCAGCAGCACACAAACAGCAGCCATCACGCTGCATCGTGTTTTGGAGCGGAAGGTAGGGTGGAAAAACGAGCGCTTTTCCTCCTGCTTCCGTTTACGCTACCACAGGAAGTAACACGAAATGGGCCACGTGCGTTTCGTTGGTGTACGTGCCAGTCTCGGGCAGAGTACATAAGGCTTGCTGGTGTGGGTTGGTGCGGTTTTATGTTTGTTTCGTACTCGCGGGATGGAAAATCCACCCATGCTTTCCCTTCGCGAAGGTTGAGTATTTATTCCATAACGGTTTGCACACTCACACAGCTTCAGCCGGTGGTAACGTATGCCGTCGAGTTTCGCTGAAAGGACGAGGAGATGCCATGAACCGTCAGAGAGATAGGGAGAACGGGGAAACGGCAGACCGACCAGAGGGAGACAGAAACACCGAGAGAAACGGAATTAACCGAATAATAATAACCTAGTGCCGATGTGGAAGGCATAATTATTGAAGGTTGTTTTAAGCAAGCAGCCTATGATGAGGCGAGGCTCGGGTGCCTTTTGCGTGTGTGCGTGTGTGTATGTGCGGCGAGGACGAAGGAATTCGTCGTGCGCCGAAATGAAAACCATTACATCCTCAACGGACCCCGAGGACTCGAGGCCGAGGTCGGGTAGTCGTGGAAAATGTGTTAATTGTGTGCCGCTTGTGGAACAGTGGAGCTTCCGGTGCGCTGGCAAACCGGGTCCGATGGCCTCTGCCTCTCGCACACAGGGACAAGATAGCGCCAGACAGGCCAACGGACAAAGGGACGGAGGAAAATTCCTGCCCTTTTCCGTAATTTAGCGGTACGGTTAATGGGTGGGGAAGGCGAGACTGGAAGGCGATGGAGGGAACAATTTCCCAACACGCCGGGCGTTCCCGACCTCGGTCAACGCAATTCATTTACGTTTTAGCTTCCGCCGGGACGCCATCAGATTCTGGCGTGAGTCGCAGGAAGCAGATCTTACGTTGGTGTCGTTGGTTTTGTTCCACTTTAATTGGGATAGTCCTTTACCCTCGATTCGTTTGTTCTGCATTTTATGGTGTTAATATTATCACGTGTTTGTTTACATTTCGTCCTTTGGTTAAAGTGTCTTTTCTGAATATTTGAGAAATGTTGGTAAGATCTGTTTCTGTTCTGCCTTTTTTCCACAGAACAAGAAGTGGAAGCTGTTGCGTTAGATGTTTCTAGTAAACCTCTTTTATTTGTGCTCAATAAGTGTTAGAAACAATTAGTATAACGAAGTGCGACTAGTGATTTGTGAAAGTTTGTTGGGACTTTGCGTACGGAACTTTAGTAAGGAAATAACAAACACTTTTAACTGCTGCCGTATGGAAAAATAGAAGGAATAACTAAACTAAGTCGAGGAAAAGCAGCCATACTACAACATCAGTAAACGTACATCCTTTCTCCGGCCGTATTTCACATCCCTAGCGAGTAAGAGTTTTCCACCGTCGGCTCGTATGGCGCCATTTCTACGAATCGACGGTGAATGATTGATTGAGAAATTGTAATTCCCAATCAAATTTGTACATGGTTGATGGTTTTTCGTTCGTTCGCGTTTTCCATCGAGTGAAAGCACTGCAGGAGTTTGTGGGAGGGAAAATTGGATGATCGTGGCGCTGGCAGAAAGGCTGGAGGTGACATTTGCATAAGTACACACACACACACACACACACACATACACATATATCGAAGAAACGTCGGCAACGAGCGAACCGGGATGACTTCCGCCACCAACCGTTTGCAGTTGTGTTCCATTTCTTCGCCGCCTGGTTTCCGCTCAACCCTCGAATGTTTTTCCGAGACCCTTTTTCCTCAAGTTATCGAAAGAGCTTCTGTATAGAAATGAAATAAAGTGAACTGACACAGCCATACTTCACTCCACTTTTCTTTGCCCTTTTCCCACCATCCCGTACCGTTCCGTTCCATCACCTTCGACGTTTTTCCTCGGGATGGAGAGGGTGGAAGGACAGTTTTTCCTTCGGTGCGGCACATTTGCGTTCGTCTTCACGGGAATCGATCCGATTCGCATCGCCGTAAACCCTTTTCGGTTGCTCTCAGCGCCCTTAAGTCGCTGCCATCATCCGCCAACTCCTCTCAATTTACGAACCTTCCCCAAGACTCCTATCCGTGCCCCCTTTCTCCACTACCCTGTACTCCCCTGCAACGAAACCGTGCGCTTGTTTCTGACAATGTGATATATTTTTCGTCATTCTCAGGGTGTTTTATGGATGTTTTATGTTGCGCTGCGAAATGAAATATTATACTTTATTGCAATACCTCGCGTTTGGCTGTACCCGCTTTTACACCCCCTCCCTCCCCCCCCCCCCCCACCCCCCGCGTACCAGGGAAATGTTTCTTCCGGGCCACGGAGCCAGTGAAAGGATTGGGGACGGAATGTTCGGACGTCTCTTTTTCCTCTCACCCCATTTTTATGCCTGTGGTGATGTGTGTGTGCTGATACTTGTACCACAAATTGCTGCCACTTCTTTTCAGGCCAGGCAATCGTCGGCTCCAAGGAAAATGGGTTGGAGGTGCTCGGTAGATGAAAGACGAACTCCTACCATCCAAATATGGTGCTCTTTTAGGGAAAGAGTGCAGGATTCCTTTTAAGAGAACACTAATGGTGTGTCGGTTTAGACCCATGTCGAGTCTCACAGTGGCGCCCGCCTCAAGCAGGATTCGGAGAAAAATAGAGAGCAACTTCTAAGAGGGCATCCCAGAGGTATGTATCGCAATAAAACACCGGCAAAGTCGCCTCTCTCTTCGGATAGATAGTGCAAGATAGGGGCCACCAAAAACTCACCGGAGGAAAGCACCATTCGCCGTCGAACGCGTGATTCAACACTAAAAACTCAGCTCATCGGACACGGCAACGATGATGTCCTGGAAGGTTCTTGACGTTGCCCCTCACGAACCGCGAACCCAAACCCTAGCCAACGGGGTTTAAGAGGTTTTTGGCTTTTACAATTTCGTGCTATTTTGTTTTATAGTTCGAACATGCGCTGGAGTACGGTGCGTGGTTGTAAAATTATACGCCCCCACCGGTTTAACGTTCTCGGCACTTCCGGACCACTCCAGACACCGCGGATCCTACCAGGCGGATCGGAAAGGGGACCCCGAAGTGATGCTACTTTTTTATGGTAATTTGATTTGCAGTTATTTCAAGTTTACATTCAATTTTATGCTGCGCGACGCCGCGATGTGTGCCGTCAGTTGCCGTGGCCACGTACATTTCCGACACCCACCGGGGGGGGCTGGATGCGAAAACGCATGTAAGGAAAAACACGCCGATGGAAAACCGAACGGCCAAACAAAGGAAAGGACCTGTCCCGTGTGGAATGGTTGGCAATCAAATAACAATTTTTCGATCGAAAGCACGATGAAACGATGAGTTTGTTCCGGACGCCGAGCGCTTGCAGTGTCTTGTCGGTGTTTTTTTGTGCTTTCCATCGGGTAAGGATCAGTCGGGATTGATTGTCGTTAGGTTTTCCCGGCTTGCCATGGAAATAACCGTTGCCATAAATCTTGGTATTACTGGCACCAATTTTGTGCTATGACGATACTAACTGCAATTTGTGTAATGCATTGAAATGTTTGATTCTTAAGGTTGAACTTAAGCAAAGATCAATAATGCAAAGCTTGCATTAACAATGTAGGACAAAAAACTGAAAAGGTGTGAAGAAACAGGTAATATTTTAATTAAAATAGAAAAAAGTACCAATAATAAAATAAAACTATTCTTCTGGTCTCTCATCTCATTTTTCAAAATAAAATAATAAAAATGAAAAGTGTATGCATAAAAGAAAATCATTTGAATTTTTAAATCCCTACAGCTTGAAAATACTTTTACTAATATTTAAAATTTAAGTTAATGATCAATGAAAATTCAAGTACAAATTCCAAAAACGGTTCAATGATCAATGAAAATTCAATTGTTAAGCAAAACGGTTCCGTGATTTTGTTGATAATTTAGGATCGATTCGGAGCCTGAACAGCTGGTCCAAAGGCCTACTTCCTCAGATTCAAGCGATGGTATCAATCGAAGATAATAAAAAACGTACATCCAGGTAGAACGCATCATTCCAGGATATTCTGAGCACCGCATTGTGCCTTCGAACGAACCATCCTTTCCTCTGCGCAAGGCCACGAACAACCTAATTGTGTTAACGCATAAATCAAGAGATATTTCAACGGTCGAAACTGCATCCATCCCAAAAGGGTTTCTATCGAGGTTCAACGAACGATCGATCGAATGAATTGAATATAATTTAAATAAATTATTCCCTTTGCCACGCCGTAACCTTCTCGCGGGGTCCAGGTATATCGCGCACACAAGCGCACCGGTACAATGTAATTAATTTGCATATTATTCCCGAGTCCCAGGAGCGCGTATCCTTTCTAGTTCATCCCGACCCCTTTCCGTCGCTGGCGCATACCGACGCTTCCGGGGACACCCTTCTTTAGTTCGGTGCAGGCACCGAAACTATCGAGCAACTGCTGGGCGGAAAAGTCGAAGGTTGATTCACTCCGTTCACTCGACCCTCTGGCGAATCTTCGTGAAACGGCACGCAATCGAATGTATCGAATTGACTTTCCGAACCAGAAGGTTGGAAGCTTCAGGAGCCCAACTAGCAAAGTTTCCTTCCAATTGTCTCGCGATTTCTCACACTTTAACAAACGGGCGCACAATTCTGAGATTGACATCTGAGATGCATCCCGTAATAAGGGCGCCTTCAGATGATACGATTTTGCATATGATTAATGTTCGCGTTTCTGGATTAAGGTTTCACTCTCGATTGCCCTCCCGGGTTTCTTGGAAGGTTATTCCCAGATACCTTTTCGCCGAAATGGAAAAAAGGGTTAGGATGGAAAATAAACGCATGACTTGTTGCGCATAGTTTGCTACTATCCTGGGAAGATTCCTTGCTCGTGGTGCCGTTTTCGTCCCCTTCAAGAAAACAGCGAAGGTCGATGAACCAATAAAGAAAGAAGAAAAAAAACCGTAAGGCGGAAAAGTTATCAGTAATATTCGTGTATCCGTTATGCCCTATACAAATTAGAATTTATTTACTACTTTTGTATGTCTTAAATTAAACATATAAAAACAACATAGTTTCTAAGAATAACACGATGGTGGTGAAATTTGATTAAATCAGTGTCCAAATTTATTTATAAATTCTATTATATGATATGATGACTTTTCAATCACTTTAATATCACTGTCTTAGTTGCCTTATCTGATAATATTTTAGTTCCACATCGTTCATCAAGATCATCTGTACTTTAGTTGTAATAAATAAAGGTATATCAAATCTGCAACCTTGGATTTATTTATTCATCACCGAAAATTTGCATACTCGTACTCTCGGGAAGGCATCAAGAAACTCGAAACGATAGGTGTTCGATAGGCGTTTAGCGTCGTGCAGGTTTTTATTTCTTTCCATGCATTCACGCGTAACCCGCCGCGAGGCACTCTGCGTGTGTCGATTGTGATTTAAATTTTCAACCATAATTCAATCAACGGTCGGTCTCGGTAATAGCAATTTTCCTAAGCCTTTATTTTCGCTGCTAAATGCTCGACCCATTCGTACCCGGAATGGTATGCAAATCACGGCCTCCATCCGTTGATGTTGGTCTGGAAGGGTTATTGACATTTGCGTGAGTTTCGATGCACCAACATCCAAACCGATGCCCCGTAGAAAGTCCTTCGGCTGAATGGACCGAGTTTTCTCACGTAAGATCCTAACACTTCTTTCTTATGCAAACCCTTTCGCTTAACCGGACCGAGCCGCAGGGAGAAAGGGTTGCGCAGAAGAAAAGAAACTATGGTACGGGTTGTCTAAATCGCTAAAAGGAAACTTTAGCTGCAACTCAGGCCAAAGGGGTTCCCTGTTTTGGTATGACTTTCTGCAACTTTTCAAACATTGGGCTTCGAACACTGGCGAAGGATCGGAACATACCTTTCGATATAAGACCACGATCGTACAGACGTCGAATTTTGCTACCGGAGGCTCAAATGCGAGCAACAGGAGCAACAACAAAAATAAAAAGAGAGACACAACAATCAAGGACATGAAAAATATCTGATTGAGGCGCCGAGTTGAACTACACACATGAACTTGGTCGGGGTTTATTACTTTTTCTATCGCCTTTGCTACCTTTGGTAGAATCGATTGTTTTCTTTTTTATTCCCAGAACGGAGATGCTCAGGTTACGAGTTATTTATCGCCATCCCGCGGGCCCTTCAGGGATGGAAGGATGAGAGAGCCAAAGAAAACGATCCGAAAAAAATTAAATAAAAGGGCGCGCGTGCAAGTAGACTAACATTGATCCTACGGATGAGGTGAACGCAACTAGAAGACGATGCAGCAGCTCATCTGCCTTTTCTCTGGAGTCATTTAGAGCCTTTTCTTCCTGCGTTCTTTTGGAGTATAACGTGGTGTGCGAGAAATACCCGAAAGGGTTAAACATTTCAACAACGGTAACCACAGCGACGAAGAGGTTGAATGCTACCGAAATGCCCACAGGTGTCTAACGAGTGGTTGGAAGCCATGTTATCGCTGATCAAAGAAAGGGCTGCTGGGAAAACTTTTAGCCTTCTCTTCCAGATGGAAAACGATGAGATACAAAAATAGGGGTAATTTTAGCCCAAATTAGATCATATCGATAATAGTTGAATCGACAAAATAAACATTTCCATATGTTCAACGCCGTCTGGAAGTTAACAGAAGAGTCTCTGTTGTGTTTACGTTCTAGTTTATTTAGGTTAATTTTATATTCCTGCTTTATCCCAAAGGCAAAAAGATTTTCTATCGAAGAAAAATTTATAATTTTCGTTGAATAAATGTTTTGCAGCCTATGAATACATACTGAATTATCACCCTTATTGCTTCAGAGCTCAAATAATTCATTTCACCGGCTTTAAATGATCTAGGAAAGACGTGAATAATAGACTTTAGTGTGTCAGTTGATTTAGTTTCTAGGGGCAAACATAAGTGGTTTTGGAACGATTCGTCAACAGTTCTCATTCAAAGAACATGGACGAAAACGTATACACGAAGGTCCTTTCTACCCATAACCCCTCCCATTCTTATAAGATTCCATTGTTCAAAGCTAGGAATTTCTAGTTCCCTTTTTTAAAGCTCCCTTTAGCATGAAAATCCTTCGACTATGAATATCCTTCTCGATTTGGAACTGGAAAAAAGGACAACCGAACGGCGGCAAACCAGTACAGTGCTACCTAGCGGACAGTAGCTACGGTTCGTGAAAGTTTTCACGGGTGAAATTTTTAGTTTGTGATGTTAATTTTTTTTACTTCCTTTGAATTGCTGGTTTCCGTTTTGGAAGTGTTGTTTTTATCAAATAATGTTTACCGAATGTCATTTTTTCCGAATGGTAGTATTGAACCATGATGTAATTCAAAAGCTTTATGTTATTCGATTATGTTTTGTATAAGCAGGTGAGTTCCATGACCCCGTCAGCATTTCATGATCTCTATTGATGCAATACGATTTGTGACCATTCATATGAAATGCGCAGCTATGCGTATGGATTTTAATGATCCCCGACCACTTGATAAGTTTTCCCGTTAAGTGCTGGAAATCTATGTTTTCCAACAATACACGAAGCTGCATATGAGGTCGCTCGCACCAGGAATATCGTTCTATGAATGATTGAGAGGAAAAACCGTAAGGAAGAGTATTTCAATCGAACCAAATGGAATCATTACTACGATGCATCTATGCTGAAAAAGATTGTAGGAGAGAATTCTCACGTATAAAGAGAGATAAAAAATGGTTACTGAAATTTGAATCAAGAGCCAATTAAAGCCACAGTCCCATTCAAAAGTCATCAAATAAACAATAATCAATCCACCTGAATCGTTGAAGAGGCTCATCAACAGTTGACGAAATTATTCTCAGAGTAATTTTGATCCTTGAAACCCTAAACTTTTAGTCAGAAGAGAGAGTCAGAAAAATTATCTCCATCGAAGTTGTCACTCGCAAGTCGCAATGAAATTTAATGGGCGTAAAGCAGTTTCCTCTAAAAAAAAAACCTTCAATATGATTATACTCTTTCAAGCTTACCGTCAAAAAATTGAAATAAAATTTATGCCTAGGAAATGTTGTGACGATGAATTTTCTCTTTCATTCCGCTCGCGAATCATCCCCATTCTTCAGAGGCACGACCACTGCTCCGGGACTTCATCCGACTGATTCCAGCAGCAATCAACAATTTTCACTTAGTGTCGTGCTCGTTTGGTGAAATTTAATTATCATAAATTTCTCAATACTTCAGCGAAATAAACGGCCGTCATGGTCAGTAATAAATCGATCTTGCAAAAATCTCCAATCAAATGATCGGTATGGTTGTCAAACGATACGACCTAAAGGGACTATTGACAGTCGAATCCTTCTGGTAACATTCCACTAGCCTCAGAATTTGTTCATAAAAATATGTAAAAAGAGTTTAAGTCGCGAAAACTTTAGGAAAATTATTGAAAAGGGAAGCGTAGGGTGCTCCAATTCTCTGTATTTTCACGTTTTTTTATTAAATTGGATGGTGTATTGAGACTTTCCTTGAACGTATAACTATCATTATACATTTATCTTATTTAGTTTTTTATTTCTTAAGCAAGTCCCATAACTGGGGCCATACCAGAATTTTTGGTTTGAATATGCATGAAGTAGAGTACCAATCAAACCATTTGTATTTCCACAACGAGCAAAAGAAAAAATGTGTTATAATTTGTGTTATCTGGAACAATAATAACGTTTATTGCCAAGCAAAATATGAATCTCTCAGGTTAAGTTAGTTACAGACACCTTAACACCACGTCAGGTTTCCGTTATCATATGTAAGTGCAAAATATATAATCTGTTTATGATTCTTTATGTATAAATGGAGAAATCCTATTTACGGTTATGATAAACAATTCACAAACAGCACTCAAGTAGTTATTAACAAACAGTCTGATTTTTTTTACAAACCGAAAGATTACAGGTATCTTTACAACCGGGCTTGTTTAATGCTCGGTAATGAGTGAAGCATAAACCTTGAAGCGGGACCACTAAAGTCCGAAAAACTGCGGTAGAAAAGTGTAGAAAATCGTCCAAAAAAGCAAAACGGTGCGCGATATCGCACCAAGGAAAACAGAAACTGCCACAACCTGAGCCACTGCAAAGCTGAAAATGATGTCCTTCTAATTCCTTGACAAATAATTATGTCCCACCCATCAAGTTGAGCCGCTTTCGCTTGTCGCTGTGTTGACGATAATGATGATGCATTCATTTCGGTGACGACGATCCCGTGCGTCTGGTCACGACAGACTCAACGCACAGAGGAGGTTGAGCATCTTTTTCAAAACAAATAGCCCCAAGGATGGCACTGCCTTTCACGGGATGGGCACCATAAACGAGTACGCCACGGAAAAAGAGCGAAAAAAACATTCAAACACTACATAAACAAACGAACCTGAAACAAAAAATGAGCGGAACTTGCAAACCCTGTGGACAGGTTTATTTTAATAGCCGCTTCCAATTGAACTCGTGGCGTACGCGGGGCGAAACCAGTCTTGCATGGTTTTGTGATGAAAAATAACGTCTGTTAATTTAATTTTCCTCTCCTTTTTTCCACTGCCGGCGGTATGTCGACACCGGCGACGAAGATCCGTTCCTGAGTGTTATGTCCGTTGGTTTCTGAGGCGAAGCCCATCACCGGCTCTTTGACGAAAAACTTACGAAGCACGCCAACCAACCGGGCAAGATGGATGATGTATTTACGCAAATGAGTGTAAAGTGTGTAAAAAAAAAATAGCAGGATGCTTTTCCGGCTCCGCCAAAACCAGTTCTCACCTCAACCAGCAGGGTGTGGGAAAACAGGGCATCTGGTTTTGGGTTTTCGGAGATCCTTACGTATCAGATGCCTTAAAATGAAGAAAGCTATATTGGACCAGGGCGACACTGCAGGGACAAGAAATGGAAGATGTTTGCACGGATGACCGAATCACAACCTTTTTTTTCTTCTCCCGCCAGAAATAGTGGTCTGTTTGTGACAGGATAATTATTTTACCAGATCCCCAGATGAACGTGCACAGGATTGCTGGTTTATCACGGTGCTTGTTAGGACATGTTGAATTACGCCTCAAACGGTATAAATGAGGTTTTACACATTTGTGAAGATAGCAATTAGTGAAACAATAACTAATGTCGTCCTGATTTAAGTTTCTTTACCCGATACAAAAATGCTAGTTTTGAAATACTTTCTACATGCCGATATTGTGTTTACTTATAGCATTATTTTGATAATTTGAAACAAAATATTGCATCCTCTTTAAATGAAAAAGTAATTTCTCATGTTTTGGGCGATGATGAAGTAAAAGCTGATTACATTATCTTCTATGATGCTTCTTTCAAGCTTTAGCTTCATTTATTAGGGCAGCTTTTATTTTAAATATTGCACTAGTAGAGAATAGTACCGACACATTTTTATCGAGAAATGGTTTTGGAATTGAAACGCTTTGTGTTTCGCACAAAATCCTCTTAATCTTTTATTTCTTTAAATGTACCGAAAATCATCCTAAGATCTGTAATGGATACAATGATTAATATCTATCCATTATGTATTTAGGTTCAATCGCCCAATGATTTTTACTAAACAGTCTGTTTACAAGTAGTTCCTTTTTTATTACTTTATTCTTGCAATAACTGCCTCAGTTCAGTGTTAATTTAAATAATCATGATTAAACTGTAACATCCTGGCGATAAATTTGAATTGTAAAAAATGTTTGAAAAAGTTAAAATGTGGTTATGTACCAGAAAGCAAGCGTACCTTTCTTTTCCCACGCCTATGTTGCATCGCCATTGATTCAATTTATAAGATAGTAAAGCGTTAGTCATCTCTTCCAACGCCGTTAACCAATGGATCCAACCGCATAGCCACACCGGCCGGTAATTGATCACGTGCCAGCACAATTAATCATTGTTTGCATCGACATTGGAGCGGACGACGACGAGCTATTTACGTAAAACCTTGTCAAGAAAAAAGGACGAAAACCCAGCCCAAAAATCATTCCCTGCATTATTGTGGGTTGGAAAAATGGCCAACGAAATTCGATACCTTTAAGAACGTGGTTGACCCGCGTGTGCGAGGTTGGTGAGGAAATCCACAACGGCGCATCCAAGTACAACCGATATCCGCGGTAGTTCCAGCGCGGATGGCGTGGTGGAGAATAAACATAAAATATTATAATGCTTATTGTTGGTACTATTTTTAATATCCATCAAGCACGATCGAAAATATTCGCCAGCTCATGCCTGGTGGAAGCTCAAGAGACCGGCCAAGGGATATAGAACGAGATGGCGAATGAAAATTTCGGAAAGGGCAAGATGGAGAGATTGAGCCCTGTCTTTCACCGAATCCTCGGTGTTTGCCCTCCAGGACGTGGCCAGCGCCTTGTGCAGGCGGAACAAACCCAGGCGCGGAATGGAATGTGTCAGGTTAATGACGATTTTCCTATGGTCCTTCGGTGTTTCCCGAGGCGCTGCAAAGAAAGACGCCGGGAAAAGGTAGGCTTTCCACAGTACCTCCGCACGCGTTGAACTTGCTCGTGTTCCCGTTCTTCCGCCGGCGACAAGGGAGAGCGCAAGGAAGCACCGAGGGAGAAAAATGTCATTTATCTAATTTAAGGGAGAATTTATTATTCGCCAACGCAACACCCGGATGGCTGTGGGTGGAAAGTTGTCGGTGCTTCGTATATTTTTCTGTGTGCTACCCACCTTGGGCCCTACTTTTTTGAGGCTACCCTAGCCGACTTTCACTTTCACTTGGACATTTTTCACATTTTGTACCATCGGAAAAATCAGAATTGGAAGAGTGTGCCCCGCACTCGGTGGTTTCGTTACTTTGCGTCCCTTTGCGAGAATGGTAAACCAAAGCCATGGCTCCACGGACGCTTCTTTCCCCACGTGAATGCTCATGATGCTCGTAAAGTGAAGGCAGCGGTGCTTGGAGACGTATTTTATTTATTTCATAAAAATGAGATTCTTGTTTGTTTGGCATCAAACTTCGAACGTGAATGACATAAATAAAGGCCTTATTACTTTTATCAGCTGACACTCACCTACCATCGAGGAGCCGCTTAGGTTTTTGAGTTCGGTTTTCTTTTTTTACTATTCAACAAACAGCCTCTTGTTTTTTCTTTCCTCTTCTAATCGCTGAAATAAATTCAATATTCCTAACACGGTTCAGCGAATCAATAAGCGCAATTGCTTCCCTTATCTGGAAACGATCGATTTGGCGTAGGTATCATTTATTTCCAGGAATGCTTGAAGTGACAATTTCTTTCTTATCCATGTAAAATTAAAAAAAAATTTAGACATTATTCTTTAGAAAACTTAAAAAAAGTTCCCCTCGAGCTTACTTGATTCAAATAAAACGGAGTATAATTTGTTGCTAATTGTTTGGTTTTGAAACGGTAATAGCCAAACGAACAAAACAAAAGGATGTTACTAATGGTTAAGGCTCATTTCTGGCTGTTTTCTTTTTATTTAATTGAAAGGTATTAGTTTTGCTCAGATTTACTAAAACATTTCAAAATCTTTCTACTTCATGATTCAATTTTTGAATAGCTTTTCCATACTTTTTGCTTCTTCACCAGCTAAAATTAAAATACAATAGATAATTGCAGCTTTTTCATGTAATTCAGCCCAAAACTAGTACGTTATCGTTCAAATTTAAAACTTATAATTGTATCTTGTTTGATCGAAAATGTTGCAGAAGTTTAAGTAAGAAAAAAAAATACACAATGAATGAAAAAAATCGGCCATTGCAGCCTCACCCTCAATGTGCTCGATAAGGGGAAAATCGTTCAAAATTTGAATTGTTACAAAAAAAAATGGCTCCTATCTGCCTCAAGTTCGATAGGCACACTTACACACGCGCAAAGCGTATGCTAATCCGCGAAAGTAAACAACGTCGTGAGGGTGATTTCTTTTTTACACCGTGAGGGGTGAATATGGATAACGACGGTCACCCTCACCATTTTTTTCGTTTCCTGCCCGTCCTGTTTGGTACGTTTTATTTTTACTCCCCCGGCCGACGTCAGTGTGTCGTTGTGCTCGGTATTTGTATGGGCCAACAGCGGGGGAAATGTTCATTCCAATCGTGGAGGATTATTGATCGTCCTGCTTTCGGACAGGAATGTGGGTATACAACGAGGGAAAAGACGAAAACTAAACATAAAAATATATATAATCTGCAATGACAGTTGCGGGGCCGTGTGCTTGCAGAGACGAAAAAAATGGCCGAACGATCACGCCATTTCGTCGAATCAATACAGTAAGAAACAGAAAAGATGAAGCTCGTTCTTGTCGTTCCACAAATGCTATCTACTGCGATTTGCATTCGCTAATCTCTTTGTCGTAGCTACCTTTTCCATTATGCTTTCGCTCTTAAGGTGACAGAAAATCCAGCTAAATTGGTCCGTATCTTACGCATTACGCTACCTTTTGCCTATCATATGGATCGATTACCAGGCAACTTTTCAGCGGTATCTGGTTTTCCATTCCTATCCGTTTTTTTAAGCCTTCACTTCCTACCCTCAGAGCTGTCCTAGGTATCCGCCAGGTACACCAGATGAGTGACAAATTGATATCTCTTTAATTTAGTCCCGAGCACGTCGCCGGGCAGCCGGTGACAATCGGACGAAATGGCCAGGTTCTCACGCTTCTACCGCATTGCTCTCCCTGCGGAAAGGATCTTTCCATCGGTAGGTCACGTCAACCCTTTTTCATGCCCTGTAATCAGGAAGTGAATCAGGAACTCTATTCTTTTGAACGATAATGCGTGCGTCTTCCTTACGACATCGCTACTGAAGGGAGCGTGAGGTCGTCCCGTAAGGAAAACGACGCACGGAAAATAGCAAGGCGTGCTTTAAACCCTTTCCCTGCCAGGACCGAAAAAGCATGAGCCCGGGACGATGCCGGTGACATGCGAGTGCAAATAAAAATCTACAAGAACACAACACAAGCGCTGCAAAAAATAAGGGAATTGAAAAAGGGTTCATGCAATCCGTTTTCTGCACAACACTCCTGCTTTTGTGCTGCTCGGGTGTCCTATTCTGCCTTTGAAGTGCTCTAGAAACGGTGTCTGACGAGTGTTCACGTGTATCGTTCCGCTTGGGTCTCTATTTGCTTTTGCACCAGTATTTGCACCGCCGCGACACAATGCGTACAATGTTGGGCTTTTCCCGGACGTAATAATGGAGTGAAACCGTAATTTGCACCACAAATCCCGTCATCATTATAGCCATTCTCAATGGCACCGTATTGTTTGGAAGGATCACAGGTCAGGCAGATGGGACAGTTTTTATTTGTTCGCATAAATCATGTGCAATTTCTATTGGGGTTTGGTTGTGGCTGTGACAGGTTGTATTATTATTCCCTTTTAGGCTTGTAACAGGTGCACTTTTTGATAAATAGTTAAGGTGAGAATGTATTTTAGCGTGGGGACAACTTTGGCTATGAAGAGGGATCGAAATCGTTAACACAAAGAATGAACTTGCTATTTGGGAAAACCAAGTTGTTATCTTATTAAGTTGAAAACACTCTACGATTAATTTAACGAATTTATTTAACAAAATATCTACCGCTTTCTGCGTCGCTGATGTGCCTAATGCTTAACTCGATTTTACACGCCCAGCTTTTTACTAATGCGCCTTTCAATTAAAACTTGACTCATTTGTAGCTTAGTACGACTTGGATATTCCATGAGTGAAACTTTTCCGACACCGATTTATATTACATCGTAGGGATCAAAACGGCTATGGCTTAAGTAACATCTGTCTTATTTCTTCACTGATTTTTTTTTTTTTGCATTGACCTACCGGGGGAGGCGAACAAATTAGCTCAACAGCAGTTTTTTTCCATTTATTAAAAAAGAATCCACCTACCATCACGGTTCTCGACCGCGTGGACCACAAAAGATCGCAATTAAGATGGCCAGAGGCTGACGGACAGAGACGGATTCGGTTTCCCCCGGATACGTTGCGCAATCGGGTCTCAGGCAGCTGTTGCTTTGCCAGAGGACGCATTCGTCCTTGCCAGGCGTCTGCAGCTTCACACGGTGAAATTATTAGCCACAAATCGCTGGAATCCATCGGAATTCCCCCGGCTAGGGGGTCTCATTACGTAAGGAGGGCAGATCGTCAAGCAACTGGCGCATAAATTACCATTTGGAGGATTTCGCTTTTTTTCTTTGGTTGCAATTCCTTCGGCACCATCGTTGAGATGATTGCCGTGAGTGATTTATACGCACTTGGGCCACATCAGGTTCTGGTGTACTGGTAAAAGCCGGAAAGTAAAAGTTTTCGATGAAACAAAAAAACTTAAATAAATCCAACAGTTGTTCCACTTCCGAACGGTCCTTTGGTTGGGTGGGGAAGCAAAGAAAACCACACTTCATCCTGACCATGGATTTCCGTTGCGTGACCTAAATTAACATATTCAATTAATATCACCCAGCTCATGAAATCCAGCTTTTGGATTTACAATCTCAGGCTGGGAAAATCGATTTCATGAAACGTCTTGCTGTGTCATCTTCGGTAGACACTGTGTCAGCACGGGACGGTGGACGAAAAGAGTGTGGTGCGTCATGAGCTGTTAAAAAACCTCTCCCCTGTAGGATAGTTCATTCTATCTTGTGTTCTGGTGATCCTTATGCGCTTGAACACCACTGCCCGGAACTGCATACACTGCAACAGCACTGAGTTGTGCGCTTGATTCGGGGAATGTATTTGAATATGAATGCATCGAGCTAGAAAGGAAAAGCAAAAATCCTCCCATAACTTTCACTTTCATGTCGGTTGGACCACCTGGACAGCCAAATATCGAAGAATCTCACGCCACATCTACAGAACCATAAGAAATTCATTAGCATAAGGATTCTGAAAGGGTTCGCCGATGTTCGTTATGTGAACACAACGTTGTGTGCAAGCAACGAGCATTTTATTAACTTCTTTTAGCCTGAAGCAGTGAGAGTTTTGTGTAAATTAAATTGTAATTTGTCAGGGGTTGGTAATAGATCGTATGCATGAATAATTTTTAAGATGAAGTGAAGACATCAGTTTATTGTTTAAATATTCTGTTAATGTCTAATTCTAAGAAGAAGAAGAATGTCTATCAAAATATGCTACTCAATCCTTTATTTTGAAAAACAAAATTACCAAGAGCAGTAGTTCAAAAATTAAAAATTAAATTTCAAATTAAATTGAAAATCCAAAATTCACTACTCTTGTCTCTCCGAGCAAGTTTTGAACTCGAGCGTATTACGCTCGAAGCTTTCCCCCTTGTCATAGTTCTATTTTCCACAAGGATCAGTTACAATCGAGAGTCCGTGACGTCCGTCGTAATCGAGTATGGAAAGAAAAACTCGTCCTGCTCATCGCACGCACCAAATGCGAACGTGCGTCAACCGCCATCTGCATATCCGGTCACATCGAAATGGGTCGAAAATTATCCGACTGGATGAGTAGTAATTTATTTATGGATTAAAAATCGTTCCAAAGAAACACGATTCCTGCAGTGGCCTCGGGTTGTGGAAAAAGTGATAAAAAAAAGTAGTGAAGATCGAAATAAAAAATCCTTGAACGGTTAAAATAACACAGCACACACTCATGTCAACCGGGGTCGTCAGCGGATGTCCTTCTAGGGTCCCGTAGGAAAAGGGATAGGTTTTTTTTCAGTCAGTCTTCTTCGATTGATTGTGATACGATTTTTTTTTAACATGCTACTGGGCAAGTATGTCCTGTTTTTTCACTGTTTGGTATTCTTCGTGCGTCTAACGGTAGAAAACAATGTGACGCACCCTTCGAGGGAGCTGCCAGAGGAGCGATGTTTATTCAAATGTGCATGATACGGAAAAGTTTATGTTTGAACCGGAAAAAAATCTTTTTTATCGTATCAATTAGAAAAAAGTGCTGAAAGGAAACACCATCTGGACTTATGCCTAACTTTGGGGTAGGTTTTAACAGGATGAACTATTTTTTCACCTCACACATTGCTTTCTAGAATAGGAAGTTTAACTCGAACCGTTGAAGCTTACGTTGTTGAGCAGAGTAATATGTTTCCGAACAATTTTGAAGTCCATGGAAAAACTCTTTTTTTTTATGCTTTTTACCAAAAAAATAACATAAACCACAAAAAAGTGATAAGCCCCCCTTCGACAGTATGAAAACCAATGATCCATAAGACAAAGATCTTGAGAATAATTTAACTTCTGCCTACTGTAATTCGTGCAAAACAAAGACTCTTTTGACAGAAAAAGCAATAAATCGGTATAAGAACGCCATATAGCTGGATGAACCACTTCAATCGCACAAACGAGTCGATAAAATGGAGGGAAACTTCAAGTCAGGCACACTTCAAACGTGATGTTTGGCCGATTATGTCGTTCACATAGCAATGCGCCATTTGCGGTGAGGCGTGCTGAGTGGTTCGACAAGCAAGCAAATTCCCAGCGGCTAACGAAACGAAAAATTACAGCGTGTGGGATGAGATCCTGCCACCTTCTTCCTCATCTAGCCCCTACCGAGGATTTAATATAAAAAGATCCGCAATTCAAAATTAAATTTCCGAACATTCGCCCAAATTGGAATTCTTTCGAATGCGTGGCCTCCACCCGCCTCCTAAAGTCTCTTTCTTCGGCCAACGTCTTATTTCTCACAATTGTGATTGGCTTCGCTCAAGAGGCACGCGTCTTGGGGTCACTTTTGCATTATCCTTTAGACGGTGGGATGTGCCATTGGGGAATGGAATCTTTTCATACTCGATGATCATCGAAGACAGGACCGCAAAAAATCGTTTCCCATTCGCAAATAAATCTTTACTTTCCTAAAGGATGTACAACATCGTTTGCTGTTTCTATAACAATAAAAGACTAGCCGGGGGAATTTCACGTTTGGCCTTTTTCTCCCTTACATTGTGCGCCACAATTAGCAAAGCGGAAAAGCCGCGACACGAACAGGGCAAAGAAAAACATCCAGAAAAATCAAACCATGGATTAATAAAAGATTTATTCGTGTGCAAAGCCGAACTTGAATCAAAGTAGGTTCCCAAAGGACAACGGATTTGAGAGCCATAAGCTGCCGACACTGCATGGAAAGAGCAGAAGAGCTGAACTTCGACGGCGATGGTCCTCCCCAAGGTTGGTGACTCAAATTAATCAGGGTGTAATTCTCTAATTTGAAAAAGTCTTGTGTTGTTTCCGGAAGAAAAAAAATTCAATCTTTAGTGTTTGAGCTGATCTTTTCGAAATAGTTTGAATAAAATACTTATGAGAAATGTACCGATTTGTTGTAACGTTTAATTTATAAAAAATAGACAAATTTTAACGACTTTTCATGCAAAAACGGAAAACGCTACCAACTTTCTGTTAAAAGTCAAAATAAAGAGTAGCATTTCTTTTAAATTTAGAGGAGGAGTGTATAGTGTGCTGTGTCTTCCGACACTGAACATCATAAAGAGTACGATTCAGTGGTTTGGACATACCTGGCCACAGAAAATCATTCGCAAAGAGAATCGGTGGAGTTGGACGGGTCAAATATAATTGTAGAAAGTAGGACCTAAAGTAGTAACCCTAAACTTTCAAGTATAAACGGAATAGCATTTGGTCATGAATGCCTCACAACAACTGAAAAACATCGTTACACGATTCGTTTTGTCGATTATGGCTAAAGTTTCGCCCAAGGACCGTAAGACCGGCTTACAAGCCGTCGGAATATTTTTAGAAAGTACTTAAAAGCTGTAACTTTACAATAAAGTTTATTTCATACAATTAGCTTGGTTAACTTTTTTCTTATCGCCCATGAAAATGTGTCTATTTATTTTTTTAATGCAAACGTTTTTTTACAATGTATTCTCCTTAATTGGGTTTGATAATTTTATGATATACGAAACTAAAATAATCTGATCTGAAGATTATTGCCAAACTTAAAGTAATAATAATTTCTTATCACATCATATCCAAAATCTGGGTGACGATATATCTTTAACTGAAGAAATTACAATTCAAAGGCAATGTTTGGTTTTCCAGCAGGTTAGTGTTTAATGATTTTCAACTTACATATGATCGATGTTAAATCGAAAAAAAACATTAAATCTAGAAATGAAGGTTAAATTAAGTTCTGAACACTTAATACGCTGCATACGTCAAACTAGGAAACTTTCTTCGACACCAAGCGACGAACGCATGGCAGTAAAAATACTCAAGCGTAAATAAACTCATCCAGTTGGAATTCGCATGTGCTAGTGGTCGGCTGCGCTGCTCACGAAACAAAATCGAAAGCCTGATACCAGGTGTGCTTCAAACCGGTCACCAACGAAAAGCACACAAACCAACTCGTTCGGAAGGGGCAACGAATTTTTAATCAAAAGCGCTGAGCCAAAAAATATAGTAAGCAGTAGCTTTCTGCTCTCCAATTTCTTTATAAAACAAGCAAACGTGGTTCAGAGTCGCTTTAGTGATAGCACATCATGGCTTCGTTAAACGCCTTGAGTACGCTTTTGATTGCGCTTCTCGCTGTTTTGACCAACGCACAACGGGGAACTGTCCTGCCGGCTTCAGAGTACAACTTTGGTTCGTTCACGAACGGTGCAACAATATGCTACGCAAATTCGGCCGTAACCCATGGCCACCGATCATCGCCAGCATCACGCACGTTTTCTTTCGTCCCTACGGTAAGTTTTACGCACACACAATGATTTATTTTTGAACTCAACTGTGAACTCCATTGCCATTCATGTGACTATTTTTTATTTCAGGCCGCCCAAAAGTTGGTGCAGTACATTCAACTAATTTCAACCGATGGCCAAAAATTCTATGCTCAAATCGTTAACGGTGGAGTCGGTACAGCAAATCCAGCGTCCACGGATATTCTCGTAACGGCGGTGCATAAGGGAAATTTAAGCGTACTTGTCCGCATATACTGTGGTGCTTAAACGCTAACACACAATCATTATATATTTATTTATTTATACACCTAACAAAACAAAATTTATTTATAATAAGGAAACTGTATGTTCGCAAAATCAAAATAAAAGCTGTAAACGAACAAATTCTGATAATTTATAAAATCACAATTCGAACGCAGATAGTTCATGTGTTTACTTAGCATTCTTGTTTTATCTCTCCTCCTTTAAATAAGAATATAAGTATTTGAATTCTAAAGTATCCGTAAGTTATAAAGCCGATTCAAAATGGCTTAACTCATAAAAACAACAAATTTAGAAATGTTTTAACTTACTCAAATATAATGAAATTTACCAACAAATAAAGTAGAGAAGAAACATTCATAACAGAAGTGGTAACTCTCATTGCCAAAACAGAGCGAATGCAACGCTTATAAAAATGGGATATTTCCGAGACGCTCTGACATTAAACCGCCAGCAATGCAACGAGCAAGTGGTTCCGTTTTCCTGGCTGTCATATTTTTCGCAGTTGCATTTGCAGCAGACTTACTTACAAGTACTAGCAGCCACAGTAATCGCGTCACCTTCGGTGTGCATCGTTCCGACCAAAAGCTTTGCTATTCCGCGGCTATCAAATCCGATCTGTTTAGTTTACTACCGATCACTCGCATGGTAACATTCACTCCAAACGTAAGAATTGTGAAACTAAATATAATCAACATGATTGATTGTTTGAGATAATACAATTTGTATATTTCAGATGAGAGTAACTTTTGTTGAAATTATTTCAAAAAATCCTACAAAACTTTCGGCACGGTTCGTCGAGGGTGCCATTGACAACGATCCAATGAAGCCGATAAGTTTAGCACTTACTACTGACTTTGGGGGACGCTTGAGTGCAGCCATTGAAGTTTATTGTGTGTGATAATGTGATTCTATTTGCTATGCTTGCTATTTGGAACTGTATTCTTGCTAATCAATCCTACGATTGGCATTTTCCAAGCTTGATTGTTTCGTTTCCAAATCGTTGCTGGAGGCATCAGTACGGGAAATACAATCAACACTGTTATCTTCTTAAATGCCCAGCAAGGAAGAACTTTTTCGCTCAAATCTGCATGTATTGTAGGCCTAAGAAAATAGCATGTCCAAAATGTGTATTAACTACACTACAAATAAAACCAATTGTTGAAGTAAAAAATGCTTTCCTTACTGTGTTTCTGCTTTCGATCAGATGTTTCGAAAAACTTTCCCCCGCGCAAACGAAAACTTGTATGATCATTGCACCAAAATGTCGTTCGATATGCTGCAATTAATTTCATAATTAGCCTTCCGAAAACAACAGCGAGAAAAGTACGATCTCCGGCAAAACCTGCTTGCAGTGACCTCGTTTTGGGACCAAAAACAAGCGAAAGCCCCTTGAGCTTGACATTGCAGTAAACGTGTCCACACCTTTCTCCAGTTGTTCGTTTACACGGCATACACGCACGTAAGCGCGGAAGGAAGTTGTTGCTCTAAATACTTTCAATGTTTATAAATTATTCGATTAACATTTTAAATTTAAAGAAAAATGTGGCAACTGAGAGAGATTTATGAGTGCTTGGGGAGAGATTTTCAATTACAGCGAAGGCGATTCGAATCCGAACGATCCGAAACTTTCTTAATTTTTCACCCCCAGAAAGTGTATGAAAAACAGGAAGTTTATAAAAGAAATTACAAATCAACATCCTACTACACAAGACGTCTTGCAGTCCTATGGTTCGATATAAAAATGATTCCCACGATTTCTCCAATCTTCAGTTTACGCGCGGTCGTCTTCAGCGCAAGCTGAACCAACAGATAGTAAGAGCAGAGGTGAAATTATGTCCTTCCGATCGTTCCCGGTGCGGCGGCTGCCGTTCCTGCTGGTGACCGTGATCCTTTCGGTCGCAGTTGTGGGAAACTTTGCACAGTCTCCGGAAGCACTCAATTATCCCAACGTGATAGCGTTCGGTGTGTTCGGTGGAACCATTTGTTACTCCAACTCTGTCGCCGTGAAATCATCGATTCCGGTGACAACGCGTGCATTCACCTTCGTTCCGGCAGTAAGTAGTTTGTTCGTTTTTTGTTTCTTTTGTTTGCATTTGCGAAAAGTTGACCTTATTGATTCGTTTCCACAGACTGCTCTCATGTACGTCGTTTGCTATAACAACCTGCGATTGCATCCCTTTGAGGTGAAGCTACTGGGTGGAGGTCTGGGCTCCAAGACGCAGACTAGCATAGTGGCTACCTCGGTTACGGGAAAGCTGTTCGTCAACTGTGATGCTTACTGCGCCTAAGCAAGACGTTAACGCACTTGAATGTATATTTCATATTCGATAAACGAAATTTGAATCAATCATATTCTAATTCAATTAGATTCCTTCACAAAAAACGAACGATATTACTGTTATTTATCGCTCATTCTCAATCAAATCCACAATTCGGTACAAGAAAACAAAACAGAAAAAACAGGGAAAACATACCGACACTGCATCCAAATCGAATGCGTTGCCAAAAGTGCACAACAGGGCAATCGGTGGTAATAAAGCCGATTAGGAATGGTTTTGTTCCGTTCGAATGCAGTGCTGCTCTCGTTTTCCCTCAATTTGGGAACCCCTCTCGAAAGTGTGCTGCAGCAAGTTGCAAAATCGATCCCGCACGTGACTGCAGATTTGACAAATTGACAATCGTCCCTAGTGCCCTCGAATAAGCGACCGAACTACGGTACCCTAGTTTGTGCAAGAGTGGAAATCAGGCCACTGCATAAACGGATGCATTTTGATGCATCGCAGGGAATGTGCAACAGGTAGCGCGTGCGAATTGTATTGTGACAGCCTTGCGGACGAAGTGATGATTGGGGTGATTTTTTTCAACGCAACAGTTAGCGACGAAAAGTGTGTGGTAATTTACAGAGATCGCTACTTTTCGTTAAAGAGAGTGTCAACTTTAAGAAACTTTAGAATTCGATAGGAATAAATAATATTGTAATCCATAATAGTATACAATTATTTCTATTACCGTCTATATCATTGAAAGAATTCTGGTAATAGTCCAAATAATCTCTAGATGTTATTTAACATCTCCTTGTTGCTATACATTGTATTTTAATTTTGTATTTCACTTAACGTTAAGCATAGTCTATCATAAAATTGAAACTATAATTTTTTAAAGCAGAACTGTGTATTTTCGATCCATCATATTATTTGTTCACTAGTAAGCAATAACGCTTAGTGATTTTTTACGTTAGTAAATCAGTGTGCAAACAACGATACGTATAGCGTTTTTTATTTCAAGACACTAGCTTGAAGCTCCGACTATGCTCGGGGAGGTAAAACATTAATGCTACTAACACAGTGGTGGATTGCGAGTGTACTCATGGGGGCCCTAAGCGGTAAAAAGAACGGGGGAAATTAAAAATGTTAAATTTTCGTCTTTTTATATACTTTTCTACAAAATTAATGTTATACATAACCTTTTATCCTTCAATCAATAAGTTTCCTGGCTGAATCCTTGAAGTTTGATTTATCAATCTTGTCTTATATTTCTTATTCTGTATTAATAGTCGAAAAATTATATAATTTTACTCCTCCCACTAAAATCCGTATAAAATACTCTTTTTATAACGTTTTTTTATTTATATCAAGGACAATTTAAATATAAAATTAGGTGCAGCGTTTTTAAACGTATGGCAACATCTAACAAAATATGTCAAAAACATATTGCTTGCATTGAAACTGTTTAAGTATTTCAACGCATTATTTTAATACTATTGAAATCTTGTTGTTTTGATGTAAATACATGCTTGTATCCAATTGATAAACATTTGTCTTCTGTTACTCTTCAAATCTGATTATATACCGGACCATCCTTTCATTATTTCAGGATGCAGTAAAATTATCCATTATTGACCGGTTACAATTTATTTATTACTTGTATTACTGTAGTGAGTAGAAATAATGTAGAAGGTAAGGTGCATGGTTATGGTGGCCGAGGTCTGGTGTTAGATTGTGGTAAAATTTGAAACAAAATATTTTTCATGATTCTTTCCTAACGATATAATGAAATTGTTACAATTCGAGCATATTCTGAAACACAGATTTCAAAATATCTCAACCATAATTAAACTAAAAACTTGATGGATCAGTTTGCTTACAGACACTTATGAATCTGAAATGTCTCGCTATGATCGTCACTCACTGGTTTGGTGTTTGAAACCCGATTGAAGATTGTAGATAATCTTCCATTCCAAGTAGAAATATTTCTTCCTAATTTTTAACTTGTACTAAAGCTCCTCGGCAAGTCTACCGCTTCGCACTTCCTCAGGAATCCTCGGATCGAGTCTCACTTCCATCTAGAATCTATTTGACTAAAGCATGCTTCACGTACAGTTTAAAATAGTAGGATTTATTGCTGTGAATTACAAACGTAAAGATTAATTGTAGATAGTCAAATATGAACAAAACACTGAAGTATCGTAAGAAAACATAAAAGAAATTCATTAGAATTACTGGAACTCAGGAAAAATCGAACAAATGATTGAACTAACGTTACATGTAGTCTCCGCTTTTCAGTGATAATCAATTGTATCGAAAAAATATGTTAATAAAGTGTTTAATGTAATACAAAATGTTTTACACAATATACCGTTTTTCTTATACTGCAGTGTGTTATAATTCAATTAAGATGAATGGTTCAGCTATTAACTTTCTGGCGTTTCTTCTTCTTGGCGTAACGACCTCTTGGTCATGCCTGCCCGTTAAGGGCTTACGAGACTTGTTTCCCTGTTGTCGTACGTGGATAGTCAGTCCTCTCGTACAGGGGAGGGTCCGGTCTCGGTTGGGATTCGAACCCACGCCGCCGTTTCTGACGTTTATATTACTTTTTTTTGCGTCGGCATCGGCTTCTAGAAGTGTTTTGGTACACCAGAAAAAATACACCCACCTGTGTGTGCCAAATCTAACTGTCTCATACTCACAAGAACTAAAATGTTCCAGAACCATTCCAGCGTTACTTTCAATTAAATATATTTCAGTAAGTAACAAAACATCCGACTTGTGAAGGCACATTAGTTAAACCTGTAACTGATTTTATATATCCTATTATTTTGTACAAATCTGCTGCGATGTGTGTAAATGATTGACTCTAAGAAAAATGAGTATAACTAATATGGTAGAAAATCGTGGCGGGTGAATGTTTCCGGAAGTAAATGACGAAGCTCCAGTAGAAAGTATGCTCAAATCCGTACTCAAACTCCTCTGATCACTACTATAAACGACAGATAAGTGGACGTAACCAAAGCAAAAAAAAATCACCATCCATGGAACGCATCCTGCAGGGATTCCTACAAGGGGTGGGGCCTGACACACAGTCATCCTATGGCACGGCAAGGACGATAATATTCGTCGATTTTTTTGACGCTTTTACTTCCCTTGTTTCTCTCTCCTTTCAGAACCCACCTTTCACCTGCCTCTGTATTCACCGCCTCGTTCTTTGGTCTTCCAACGGAATAAAACCTTGGTTTCGTTTGTTCTGCTGAGGTGGAAAACTTTTTACCCGATTTATACCAACCCAATTCTATTCTCTTCTCTTTCATTCGCTTTATATGCGTATCTCGTATCCTCTCTGCCGTTCTGTCAGGACAGTTTTTTTTAAGAAAAACCATGGGAGGGGTACAGAACTAGGGGTTGGAAAATTGGAAAGGATGCAGGACGAAACGAGACGCAAACATCGGGCGGAAGTGGTGAAAAAACTCTCGATTTAGCTTCGCCTACTGAAATGCAGATGTCACTAGCTATAAAACTTCTTAGAAAACAAAAACGATCGATTTATTCATTTATCAACAATTAAATAATAGAATTGATAAACATAATTGAGAGAAAGAATAATAGCAAAAACGTACACACTTGATGAAGTTAAGAGACCTAGAAACACATCTTATGGACGCCAAAGGAAAATTCACCATCGTTCAGTCCGTACTTATTGAACGGGAGTGAGAGCAAAATGAAGAGCTCCAATAAAACATGGCAGGGCAGGGTAATGAGAATGTAATTAGGATTAACACCAGAACACCAGAAGTTTCGTTTGGGGAGCGATGGTTCGTTTCCGTTTCCGTTATTGGTTTCCCATTTGACGTCGATTTTTTGCTTCGCAGCTTCTTCTCACACCATTAAACTCAATCGAGGCATACGACCATTAATTGATGTCGAAATGAGTTGTTCTTATTGTCTGCTAAAGCACCCCACGCTACTATTCATGGGGTTTTTATCATCCCAGGTTTCGGATGTTCTCTTTGCCTGCCGTCTTTTGGTTTATTTTACAAATAATAGATAACGAGGGAAACAAAATGTAATTATGTGGTAAAAGTCTTCACCCAGCTGAAGGTGCTCTTGGTGCTTGTGAGGGATTAATTTCTTTCGAGTGGTTGGCTGTCTGGCGTGCCGGATCTTTGCTGGAAGATAAATTAAGGCTTTTTTAAATGTCGTTTTGTACGTTCCAACGAAAACAAAGCCCCCGGCAAGGATAAGCTACAATGTATAATTTTGATAACGAAAACATGTTGATCCAAGCAGGATTTGGTGGACATAATTTAAACGCAACCGAACGAACCTACGAAGACAAGTGCTGGGATTTTGTCGCCATGGAGGGGGCTTATTTTATTCTCATTACGTTGCGACCGTTTTCTTTTGTGATAATACTGAAGGGCTCGGTTGGGGGCAAGTAGAGAATTATTTAACGTTGCAAGTTAAATCATAACGGTAATTATACGTTACTTCTCGTGAGTCCCCCAGAGCCACCCGAATTGCCGTACTTGCACTTCCGGTTGTGGCCGGAACCCGGAAGCAACTAGGAACGTCCCTCTCGGCGACTACCTGCTGGCTAGTCCGTGTAAAAATTGCCACTGTCATAA
Source organism: Anopheles ziemanni (assembly GCF_943734765.1). Classification (NCBI taxonomy): domain Eukaryota; kingdom Metazoa; phylum Arthropoda; class Insecta; order Diptera; family Culicidae; genus Anopheles; species Anopheles ziemanni. Next base: position 55,606,162 of record NC_080705.1, read on the forward strand.
TTAATGATGTCACCGTCGCTCCGAGGGTAGCCCAAAAGGTGTATTTTGGGCACGGCGTGTCTTTTCGGTCGCACGTTTCTCCCGCCAAGTGATTTCTGCGTTCGAAAGCGCATCCGGTGTTGCTGCAAACCTGCACGATGTAGAGTGCAAACAGTGACGAACCCCTGCTTACTAGCTCTTTCGTTGTTCGGTGCATTGTGGCTTCGGTGTTGTTGTGTGTTTGTTTTGTGATGCAAATTTTTGGCGAAACACCCTTGCCGCGTGTTGAGAATGTTTGCAGGGTACTTTTTGGTTGGGGTTTGTCGATGAGTGATTTTCCCTTCCCTGGATTCTGCCTTTTCTATTGCAAAAGGTACTGTTCGAAGTATTGCGGTGCATGTGCAATTTCACTTGCACCTCCGTTTTGAAGGAGGGTTGCAGTTATTTATTTAACAATTATCCTTTTACCTCCCATCAAAATTAAATTTCAACGATGAAATTTGTTATTGTTTGGTAATAGTGGATGACCGGATAACCATGAGGAAAAATATATTCTCGTTGATAAACAATTTATCAACTTCAATTTGAACAAGGATAAATAAATACAATAGTAGGATCCACAATTGCATAATTCGATTGCTTTTCATAAACCGTATCCTTAAATATATTTTATGTTATTTTCTATTTTGCTACTACTTTTACAATCTTATTGTGATTATTCGTGCGTAGGTTGAGATATTTTCTTCTAACTAATTTTACTCATTAGTTGAAATACTCGCGTTTCTTTGTGACACTTTGTGTCCATGACGGAAAATGTGTCTTTTACAAAACGCGAAAAAGTCAATTCCTACATGCATACGCTCCATTTCGCCAATTCCAACCCACCGTGCTTCATAATTCATACGACGCCGCAGGGCCAGATTCTGCATTCGATTAGTGCCGAATGTTACCAAACTACCTCGTCCGGTTAAGGCTCACCTGTGTCCCATCCATTCTCGCCAAAGGCTGTAGCCTGCTGCTCCTGACTAACGTAAGAGCATACAATTTTCTCAAGTTTTAAAAAAAGGAGCCAATATATCAAGTTGTTTAGCTGCTCGATTCCCGCAAGCGATCATCCTTGAACCACATTCGACTGCATCGTTTAGCGAACGATGAAGGATTATTGCCCGCTGCAACGAGCCACTGTTGAAGCTCAACCGATTGCGCCTCATCTCGTCCTAACGGTCGCGAGCAGTAACACACACACACACACACACATGTGGATAGTCGTCCACAGCGCCACTGGAAGGCATGCGTGTGCTCATCTGGATAATTTGATAAAAATTATACCCGTGCGCCTCTCGACAGCCCGGAATTAATGTAATTGTAATTATTAGCTTTGGACGAGCGAAGATGATCGTGTCGATTGGCGTCTTCGTCCTTCGTCCAGTATCAGACAAGGCTTTTGCCAGTTGAGCTACACTTTCCCCATGGGCTTCTTTCTTTAGCTTCCCTTCCCTTTTTTCTCGTCTTTTTTCGTCGATGGGGCAGTACCAAATTCAATTTAACGTTCAATTTCTTGTCCTTTTAGTCCTTAATGGCCTTGGGAATGGTTGGAGTTTTTCCCCACATGGGGATTTTTTCTCTCTCCTGCCACAAGTTTGCCCACTGGCAACTAACCAGCTGGTGTGGAATGAGAAGAAACGTGTGAACCACAATATATTGATGTGAGGTTTTATGGACCAACATATTGGCAATATAAATGTGCTTCAAGATACTTATGCCTTATGAATCGATCGTTTATGTCGTGGCACTAGAATTAAGGAAATCATGATATAAAGAAGAATCTACAATGTGTTATCATTTCTCTTCAGAAGGCATGTACCATTAAACGAAATGATTATGAACTTATAATGTGCCGAAGCTTATGGTTTTGGTATGATATGGCAAATGATCTTTTTTAATTCATTATGCCAATAGAGTTGAAACCTGACAGTATTGCTTAATTTAGGTTGCAAACAACATTTGCGTTGACAATTCTCTTCAGACTATCTAAGAGAATTTGAGAATGTAGATACTAAACTGTAGCGTTGGATGTTAATGGAATACTTTAAAACTTGGATTGTTGTATTGCATGCAGATACATAAGTCAAGACAGTATACGTTTCTAATGTATTCTCAGGATAACGATCTTTCATTTCGATCTTCAAAGTCGAGATCAGCGCAAGATCAGCTTCAGTTGCAAAATAACAAACAGTTGCCTTCCGTAGTGACATCATGAACATCAATTCGACATGGCTCAACATCATTTGCATTTATCGAGCGTAGAAAGAAAAATGTTCCAAACCTACAGTTCCGGTTTCTCCCCAGAATGATGGCGCTGATCTTCGCATTTTTCTTTAAAGCCTTTCCAGCTCAACTGTCATAACGCGTCGTTTCGTTACGCGATTTATCATCCGGATGAAAATCTTTCACACGCCGTAAAAATGGAACTATGTGTGACGGGAAAAACAAAACGCAACATTCACCGCGGCACAATGCGCGTGTTACAATATGTACGTGTGCGAGCCGCTCCGTATGTGCCGTACGGTCGTTGCTCATTTGCATAAATTCTGATATCCACCGATCGGGGCTCCGCTGCTTTTTTTTTATTCGCTGCTTTCCCATCCCGAAGGGCGCACGTAAAGGGTTATAGCGGATCCGTACCTCACCTTGTCATTTGATGTTTCCAGTGCTGTCGGTTTTACTCACACTCTTTCCCTCGGCCTTTGCCTTTCCCGCTTGCTTACTATCTTTCTCTCGTTGCAAACAATGCGAACAATCTCGGTGCTTCATAGGTACTTACCTTTTTTTATGTCGTTCCATTTGACGCTCGCTGGGTCCTTTTTCTTCCGGTGCTCTATGGCAAGCGGATGTAAATAAATAATTATTTATGCAAAAGAGTGGTGCTGTGCGAGATCGCGATCGTTGCTGGGGACCAGCGCCGGAAACCCCTTCCTGCTCGAACGGGCACGTATGCGTGAGAATCCTAATTTAAATTCAAATTTTTTCCTTTGATTTTCCACGCTGCTGCTGCTGCTGCTGGCGCTGGAGCATAATCTCCTTTCTTCTGTCTCACCTTGCTCGCGTCGATCGTTGCTGGAGAACACTGGAATAGTTGGAAGGTAGTGGTCCGATTTTTTTTTATTATGCAGCTCTCATTATTATTTTAACTGCCTTCGTTGGACCCGGCAGCTTCCCCGGTTCCGACTACCTCTTGCACCGGTTTAACCCACAGATAAGTTAACCCTTCCACTGCCGGGTGCCGCTGACGGTGGTGCTGATGGTGGTGGTGGACGAAGCAACATCAAACCCGAGATCCTCGCAATCCTCGGCGCCGCGAAACGGTAGCGCGTTTCAGTCACCGCAAGACATCCGAGCCTTTGAGCACGCCACATCCGAGAAGTCGCCACTTGTGGAAGTGTTGTGAATCTTCAATTGTGCTACAATTGGTTGTATTGAGAAATAGTGTGACAAAGTTAAACGGAAGTGTAGTGTTAACGATCAGCTAACTTAGCAGAAAATATGCAAACAACAAAAACAAAAACCAAAGAAAAAATACGAACTACGTTGAAAATGAGCTCAAAGAAACAACGTGCATTAGAGAGATCAAGTTGAAACAACTATAAGTTACTTAATATCACGGATTGAACGAAATTGCTTTTAAGTGAACCAATGGAACGAAAGATAACAAACCGAAATTTGATCTCAAAATGTTATCAAATACTTGTGCATAATGAATAGCTTAAGCCCGAGAATCAAAACTACTTTCATTAATTATTTTGTAAACTTGCCACTAAAACCTTATAGTACCGACGGGAAACCTATGCAGTAAAGAAACGGTCAAATAATTATCAATTAGGGTTTGACAACACTTTAAATAGATTAAAGCATGATCTTGGACAGCAGATATTTTTTCATATCTATGTGATTGCTTATTTTTTCTTTTCACACATAAAGTATGCTAGGATCAAAACTGCAAATCTTTACAACAAGCGTATCTCTTCTCGCATACAGTTTAACGCATGTCTATTACTTCTTGAGTCTTAAATTATTAAATGAATTAGTATAATTAAAAGAAGGGATTCGTCTAAATCATTTAACAACAATTAAAGATCCATTAAATGCATAAATAAATGTAACAAAATGTGTGGGTGTAGAAAAACAATCCCAACGCAGAAAAGCCATATTTCAGCTTTAAAAGAAATTTAAAAATTTGCTACACCAACTTGCTGTTCTCTGCAAATTTATGTCTGCGTCCTAAACTGTGCCACAATAGCGTTCGTTTCACCGGAACTGGGTCAAGTTTACGCTTTAATTATCATCCCCAGACATTAATTAACATAAAACGACGTTTGTCCGAGTTCGAAAAGATTCGTCCGTATGTGTTTGTGGCGGAAAACAGGAGGCAAATGAAACCGAGCGTTAGATGGAAAGTCATTAACTGAAGCCCCGGTACTGTGGTAGGAGCAGTTTTGGAAAAGTTTCGCTCGGGTCGAGGTCAGGACGCATCCGAGGTCGGCCCTCGTCGTCTAGGTGACCGTAGACGAAAGTGAAAATTATTTACCGAATCACCCGTTAATTATGTTGTTGTCTGTTGCTGCAGCCGCTGCCGCCGAGGAGAGCGAGTTTTCCACCGATCCATGGCGTTCATTAGCTCACCATCTTGAGCTGGAAAATCGTGCGGCGGTGGGTGAAGCGCAGGACGAACGAGTCCCTGCTTGCTTTTCACGCTTCGGCCATTTCGTGCGAACGGTACGATACTTCCGAGTTTCCCTCGCTGACTCCGTACACCACACCCCCTTCGACGTTGCCATGTAGAACACTAACACATACCCATCAGCACACCACGCTGACACATACACCCCCAAGAGTGTTTTCCCAAAAAAACACCACCACGTGTGCGCTAAGAAATGTGCGAAAAATTACCATTTTGAGGGGAAATTCAAACCAATGTGTTGGTGTTGGCAGTGCACACACACCGGGATACTATGAGTTGAGCATCGGTTTCTATCTTCAAAAAGTGAAGAAGTGGTGGTAAGGATTTTCTTTTGTAAAGAAGGAAATTCCCAACCGAAGATAAATATTACTAAAACGACGTCTCCGTCCACACATGCAGGGACAGTTATCATTGTGTTTGTAAGAAAATTAACTACAGCGATGTATGTGTGTGTGTGTGTAGGTGTATGTGTCCAACCGGACCAGGACTTAGTGTATGTGTGAGTGTTTTTTATAGCCTATCCTGCGAATATGTTAGTGCACCTTCCTTTTCCCGAGCAACACATTTGTGTGTTATCTTCCCGAAGAATTCTTGGGGGAAAAGGCATTCGTCGAGGAGCGCTTGGCTTCGGTTTGATAACGAGCAAAACGATGGGCGCACCAATTTCCCATTGGCGTGCGATGGCCGGCGAGGGCATTCTGCTCAGACTCGAGGCGTTGCTTCCATCTCCGGAAAAACGGACGGGCGGAGGGAGAGAAACTTCGATTGCTTTCCGGTATGCGGGCGTTTGAAGGGAAATGGAAGATGCGGAAGCATGGCGGTTGGAGAAAATTGCCATTTTCAGGATAACGAATGGATTCCACGGATCTACTTGGATTCACGGTTTGGGATTGTGATTGGAAATATTCAACGATATTGAGTTCCCGTGAAGTATATTACGGAAAACACGAAACGAAATGTATTTCACTTTGTTTAGTTTCATATCGACTTTAGTCCTTTGAATAATATACTTAACAGAATCGATAAAAATGCATTCATTTACAAATCAAAACAAATTCATTTACATTAAGAATAAACTTCATTTACTCTATTTATAATTCAAATTGAGTTTACATGTAGATGCATATCTTCATTTCTTTTGATGCCATTTTCAACTTATCTATAGTTTAGGTGCTTTTTTAAATTATTTTTCGAGCTTCTTGTTTATTTCCACATAATTCATTACAATAATTGCTTGAATTTTTTTTAAAAATCATTTTAATTATGTCGTTCTCATTAGCAAAACGTTCAAACATATCTACACTAAGCTATTTCAAAAGATACTGTTGATTCAACTAAAAAATGAATATTCAGACAATGATGAAGGTAGAATAATTGAAAAATTGATTTTTTTGCTATTAATTTGTTGGTATATAATGTAATAAAGATATAGAACGAAAAATATACTGGCTGTACCCACGATACACAGATTCAGAAGAATATTAATGTAATAAGAGCTCGTAAACTGTCAGACTGAAATGCCAAGCCATAGAACTAGGACATCTTTAAAATTTGGTTAATCAGTTTAAAAATCAATAAAGGTTCCTCGACTATTAAAGCACGCAAAGTTTTGTGGTATCGTCTTTCATTCAACCCGTCCTCCAGAGCCTCCATTCCAAAGAACCATCGCACGTCCTTGAAAGAAACCCCCGACGGAAAAGCACGCCTTTCTTGACGTGAAAAAAAATCAGCGATTGTTTAAGTGAGATGATTTCGCACCATTCATCAGGTCGCCGGAGATGAAACAGTTCGGGAAATGAGTGCACATAAAAACCCGCTCCCGCAATACAAATGAACGCCCGGTCATCGTGAACGCCGAAAGCGAAAGTGGAAAATGGAACCAGTAAAAGCTGGGCTGTTGGCGGGAGCACCGCAAAGAAAAAGGAAAACTCCAACAAAAGGCTACGCCATCGCGGTCAAGTGAAAGCGATAGTGGCCGACGGGTCTCGGCTTTTCATCGTCCTAGGTCAAGAAATTAATTGCTTTTTATAGAGAGCATCATTATCATCGACCATCGGCTGCTGGTAGCTGGACAGACAGCTGTTCCCGAAAGGCAAGTGGGATGGGATTTTTCAACAGGCCCCTGGGTGGTGTAGTTTTCCCTGCAAAGTTGGATGGCTTTTCTGCTTCCTGTGCAAGCATTCGTTTCTACTCATTTTCTTTGCAGCAAGAACAGACGACGTTGACCGTAGCCAAGGACAAACAGGATCCTGGCAACGCGAGAAGCACTTGCGAGAATTCTACATCCACAGGTTCGTTCGCCAATGTCCATCCTGAGCTCGAGCCGTTTTTTCTTCCCAATGCAATGATGCCCACTGGCGACGGAGTTTGTGTCTGACGGACTGATTTTCCGGACCGGGATGGACAATAGTAATAAAAAACCACAGTCGTCCGGACTCCGAAGGAAAGCGCACTGGTAGAAAAACAAATCGCAAAAGGGCGTGAAAAACAGGAACGAACACGGCGAGAGAGGAAAGAAACACGGTGGAAATGCTTTGGAAATTGTTTTAATTTGTTTGCTCTACATAAAAGTCAAGTGACACCGTCGCCCGGAGAGGGTCGGTGCGCTTGCTCCGAGATGTCCCGTCCCGTGACAAGTACCATAAGGACACACTCCGACGAAGGCACATGGCCGACGCGAGGCATCCAGAGGCACGACGAGGCGTGACAGCTCCTGCGTGGATGGAAAGAAAATTGAAACTCGCGAACGAACCGACCAACCGTTTTGCGAACGGCGCCACCAGGAAGCTAATGGAGAAAAGTGAGAGAAAATTAAATTAGGGCATCCAACTTCGCACTCCTTGTCGTTCTGGTCTTCCGGCGCCGCTGATGAACTGGTGGAACTGTCGGTCCAGCCTCCCTCTCTGGGCGCTGGGTGACGTTAACTAACTAGGTTAAATAAATAACTAACTGCCAGTGGTTTTCGTCTTCGCCGGGCCGCTTCCGCCGGACTCGCTGGATTAGATCATGTCGTCTTTAACGCAATCATTTCACGCGACCGCGAACGGCCACGACCGGGCGTGAGGATTTTCACTTGTTGTTGTTTTCCCTTGGCCGGGAGTGTTTAATGAGCGACCTTCGATGGGCGATTTTCCTTTCTATTCATGTTTTCAAGGTTAATGAGGTTTAAATACGGTTCATTGAAACCCGTTACAGGTGTTCAATAAATATTATTTTAATAATGGCCTATTTGATGCTTTTATTTAAATGACAAACATTACTTTCTATATTTCATATACTCGTCGAGTGATTGTGCATCCAGCCGAAAACTTCATCAATAACGTTAACGCAATTACATTTTCGCATTCCGCCGAACCAGTACGAGTTTATCAAATCCGACTGCCGGAAGAAGCGTCTTCCAATCAGTTGATAAACTTTTCATTCCTCCTCTTCGTTGCTGCAAACCCTGCAAGCTCAGCATAAAAGAGCCATAAATTCAAAGTGACTTCTGCGAGCGAAATTTTCGAATACGAACTAACGAACCGGCAATAGCTAGATCGGAACGGAACTTGTCGGGAACCTACCGGAAAAACCGGGGTGAAGAAAAATACACACACACACACCCAGGAAGAAACACCTGAAATCAGCTAAAACCGACGAATCACGTTCAAATTTCCAGGTTCTTATGAATTATGATGACATCGTACAATTTTTCCATTTCTTGTTTTTTTTTCCTTTTTCGTGAATCACCCAACCATGCTATCGACACGGGGACACATCGTAACGAGATTGGTGGCAAGGATAAGGAGGATGAATGCGGGGCAAGATGGTTGATTGCAAGGCTTGTCCTCTTCGGGGCGACCCTGAGATATGGCCTCCCGAAAATGAGCAAAAATGAAATAAAAATCTTCTAGTTACTTGCAAAAAGAGACCGGAAAGCGAATGTTTCGCAGAGGAAGCAAAACCGAAAACTTCTAACATAATATGATAGCATGAAGACATGACAAATGAAGCATAAAGCAAAAAAGAAACTGTGATGTCGAGCAACAACAAAAAAAAAAAACACGAACATCCCTCCAAATCCAACCAGGTTCACGGCAAAGAAATTGGATTGGAATCTGAGGAGAATATTTGCTGCCCCCACAAACCCGCGTTTATGCATGGATTTTCGGAAAAATCTCCACCCACTCCGAAAAACCTGTGTCGCACGCGGTGGAAAAGTTCCACTCCGACCTGGGTTCGTGTGCAGCGAACCTGATGTCATTACCGGTGCTACTGTTGCCGACATCCGTGAAATGTTGCCAAGGGCTCGGGACGGCGGTAGGGATAGTTGGTCCTGGAGCCAGCAATGGGTTCCATTTTCCATTCCCTTCGCTCAGGTTTCCAAAGGCCCGAAAAGTCTCCGAAAACTGTTTCCAACAGAGGCCGCATTTAAATTGAAATCCGCAAGGAGAAAATATGAACCACTCCAACGCTCGATGGAGGTACACTGCGAGCAGGGAAAAACGAACTCCTTGGAAAATTCGTACAACGCGCACAGTTGCAGAGGGTGTGGGAGCAAGGAAAAACATGGCCGCCGTGACCCGGCCGAAAACAACCACTCATGGTGGAGCCTTCAATACCGCTTCCGGGCCCGATTTGACCGTGCCCTGCCAGGCTCGAGCGCCTCATTCGCGGAACAGCCCTTTCCGGCATAGTGCTGTATTTTACAGTTGTTGTTGTTTCTTTTCCATGCCGCTATTCGGGCAAAACTTTGCCGTGGGTGGACGTGGGCGGGAAAGACGCTTGGCGGTGAATTATTGTTGATAATGATGGCGATATTGTACTAGCGTTGCAGCTGGACTCCCGCTCCCGATACCCCACCTGAAACTGAAACACAAAACATAAAACTCCCACCACGACACCGAGCCTATCGATGTTTTCCAGGCCGGTTTCGGAAAACTCCGCTGCCGGCGTAACATTCGAAATGGAACTTTTCCACGCTTTTTTCATTATTATTTTCCTTTCTTTCTTTCTCCTCTGCGACACCAGAGGCGGGGTTAGTACAATGGTGAATGTTGTTTGGAAAACTTTTTGGGGAAAACCTATACAACTTACCCTTCCAGTGCTATGTATGTAAGGTGTTTTCGGTTTTGGTTTGATTATTTTTGTTTGGTAGTAGAAGTAAAGAAAGGCAAATATTTTATATAGTTGTTTGAAAAGCACAATCAAACGTTTCTTGTATTCTTCAGCGTCCTTACGAATGCTTTCAGAAATTTTCAAAGTTGAATTTTTACAGAATCACTTTCAAGTTCGACAGTGGCTCATTTCGTTAATAGTTTAATTTATCTGAATATTATTCAGTTACCCGCAAGCTGGCGACAAAGTTTATTCTTTTAGCGTTTCACGAAATGCAAAGCCTTGGAAAAAGCATGTGATATTCGTTTTTGAAAGAGTTTTTTGCGGAAGAAAGAGGGTTACGCAGTTATTTACACCTTACCTGACAGTGAAGTAGGTTTTCTGAGAAGTTTTTATATACAAACAATTGATAATGTGACGAACTGTGAGAAATACAAGCGCACATAAACAAAAATAAATTTTAATAATGTGCTAGAAGAAATTTGAAAATATCACGACTTAGAACAATACTGTCTAACGCATTATTTATACATAAAGGAACGTTTAATATTTAAATGAAAATGGATATTCTACCTCAAATAGAAATATGGCCAGAAAAAAACCTTAAACCTTCCTTCATAAAGTTTGTCTATTGTGCGACTTATTGTTAAATTGGATTAGGTAATTGGAATCCTTTTCCTATGCCACTTACTGTACGACTCTAGTTATTTATGAATCAAACCTTTCTGCAACTGGTGGTTAAATTTGTTGTCAGGTGCGTCATTTCGCAACCGGTGCTTTACGACCCGTAACCGCCAAAGTTTATCGATTGGCTATAGTCCGTCAGTCATGTGCGAGGCGCCCATAAAATAAGCCGAAGTGAATTTAAAAACCACAGGCAACGAGCATTAAAAATTCGGCTGTACGCCTGCCCGTAAAGTGTCTTGTTTAATGTAGGATGAAAGCAATCATTTTCGGACTTTTACGAGCCCAACCAGACACGCAGGGAGAGCAAAGACCCCGGAGTGCAGTCCCCTGGTGGTGGCACAGCGCAGAAATGCAAGCAGTCGGGAAAGAAGTGCTCAACCAAGAAGCGCATCCACAAAGAGAATGCGTTTAAACGTTGTCCTCATCGCATATTCATCACCGGTAGCCACTTTTCTGCCAAGACGCATCACATGGCATCGAGCCTGGGGATCCGAAGTGACCGCATCTCGGCGTGGAGGACGGAGGGGAAAGTTAAATAAATAAACAAAAAGTAATCCCCGCCTTTTTTTACAATGCACTGTAACTACGTGAAACAAATTCTCCACGCTGACCCCTAGCACCGGGATGCGTTCGTGAAACAAGCGTTTATGCACCTCGTTTTACGACGGATAAAAACACGTGCGCGCACACACACACGCACACCATCACACAGGTTCAATGATACCGATATCACGAGCGGGCCTTGTTATGTTCGGACCGCATTCTTATGTATTTTTCCGGCCGCTGACAGGTGAATACTTCTTGTCTTCATTAGCCAACATTTATCACCCGGAAGCACAAGTGTCGCTTCTGGCTTAACGACAGCCCCGCGTCTGTCGTAATAAAACATACAACCATTTAGACGGTGCGGTTTAAAAAATCATGTTTTGTTGAAAAATAAAATACAATCGGAACATGTTTTACTAGCTGTGCCGGCTGGAAGAGAGGATCTATTGCTGGAAAAAAAGCCCACAAACATGAGCCAGTCTCATTATCATCCTTATATTCTGCCCTCATCCAAAATAGCCCCCGGGCTTGTATTTACATATCGTGGACATCCATCACAGGGCAAGGGTCTTTCCGGGAACGGTACAGCGCCGGTGTTACTTTAACACCTATTTCCGACAGCCATTGATGTTAGGATAGAAAAGTTTAAATTTTAACTGCTTCCTAGTGCGAAAAGAAACTACTTTTGAATTTTGGTGAAATGTTCCTCAAGTTGATTTTGATTCATGATCAAAATTTGAAGCTGTCAATTGATAGAGTTCTGCTATCCGACTAAGTACAACCAAGTTTATAAAACGTACCGTAACAAAATCAACTATAAAACATGTCTCCAAAAATATGCAATGTAATGCAAAATATTCGTTCGAACCGGTGTGTAAAAAAAGAATACTTTATTATACAACCTTCTTACATGAACCATTTCTAATGAAAGGCGTTTCATTGCACCTCGTCGTTAATGTGCAGTTGCAGTCATGCAATTTGGTGCAATTTACATTAATGTCGTCTCTGCTCCAATTTACGATATCTCTGCATTTGGACGCCCGGCGGCTTGTGGTGACAACCGACGTCGTATTTTGTGCCAGAATTTTGATGTCAAACTTATTTCGCTTTGGCAACTCCCTGCATTCCCTTGAACTACGCATCGCTGTTAGGGTCCCAAGATCTGGAGGCGATGCAGTGCACCTTTCGTAAACATTTTGTGTGTCAGTTGCACTATCAGCATTAATCAGGTTTATGCACCGGATCGACCGAAAGCAATGCGGACGATAAGGTGGAGTAAGTGAAGTTCCGTATAATGTTTCATCCTCAATGGGAGACAAAAAATGGTCTTCTTAAAAATCGGCCATCTGAGCTTCGGCCATCCCAGTGTAGAAGAACATCTTGAGCAGGTTTCGATTATTTATCAGACTAGTATGGTAATTTGATTGCCTCTGGCATATTTCAATTAACGACATCGTACACTTAAATCGCTCCCAGAACTATCTTCGGCTGGCCAAGGAAGACGTCCCCAAATCCGCCCGGAACCCGAACCCGAACCGGTTCGGGTCATCATCCATCGATAGATAGCCGTTCGATGGCCGCTCGGCACGGACCGTGTTTCTCCATCTGGTTCAACAACGTGCAAAGGAATGTCGGTATTCCTTGGTTTCTTTTTGCTTGCCCTTCGGTGGAAAATTAAAACAACACTCTCTTACGTTCCCGCGCGCTACCGCCGTTTCAGCTATTTATCGAGGATGGATAATTAATTAACAAATTGCCAACAACTGTCCATGGCAAGGCCCGGGGCATCGTAAAGTTACTCGCGGGCCCGGCCGGCGAAAGTGATGTATGAAATTTAATTATCGGCAGTAGCGACGCCTTTTTCGCTCGCCCTGGAATGGGTGCAACGTCTGTGTCTTGTTTTCCCTCACTTGCAAACGGAAAGAACGGCATCGCTTTCGGACGGCGATCCCCACCGGGGAAAGTTGGGCCAGACCATTTTTCCACCACGGAAGACAGCATGCAGCAACACTTTCCAACGAGCCGCGCACTCGAAGTGACTTCTGCATTGCAGGTGAGAAATGCAAACCAAATGGTCTTTACGCTTTGCTCACCGATTCGCCGTTGAAGGTTGGCTGAAATTGGGAAGGAAAAACTCCGTTGTAGGTTGGTGAAACTTTACACACCGCACCCTTCCGAGGAAAGCAAGCCACCGCTAAGTGGGAAAATTGAACACAAGTTTATACAGCAACAAAAAGTTTGGTCGAGCTTGAAATGAACTGCAGTTTTTTTATTTACTTACTTAGTTTTCAGTTGCACTTCCTTGCAAGGTACAACTTTTCCGGGGTCGACCAATATTTGGTAGATTTTCACCCCCATCAAAGCTTATTGCTATAAGAAGAATGCACTGTGAATAGTTTTTAGATGATATACTTTTGAAAATACAATTTTATTGCAGTTAAAATATTCTAAAGAAAGGGTTCAATTTTTAGTATGAAACTCACGTTGTTATTGCGATTTATGAGTGATAATTTCCTTGTCTCATTGTCTATTGTCTTAGTGGTGTTAAGTCATAAAAAAACTGCTTACGCTTCATTAAGTGTTTGTCGAACTGCAGAACGTTTTGTATTTGATAAGTTTGCATATCTGAAGATTTTTTTCAAATCTCATATAAAACAGGTCGGCTCTGCGAACATTGTAATTTCAACTCCTTTTTCCAAACCAATCACGTGAATCTCCCAATCCCAGTATCCAGCTCGAACGCCTGAACAAACCCTTCGGCATCATCATCATCAGCAGCAGCAGCGTCTTACCCATTCAACATTCTTATGGCGTCTCCCAGCGCCATCCAACCGAAACATACTCCCAAAGCGCCCGGAAAAGAAGCAAGTTAAGCTTCGCTCCAAGTCGCTGTTCCATGCCGTACGATATCCTTGCACCAATCTTTATCCTTTTTTAATTTTTTTTTTCATTTTCTGGTGAACAAAAAAAAAACCTACACACAACCAGACCCACATACACACAAAAATACACTCCTCCCAAAGGAGTAGGTGGCGTTTTTCTGCCCGGTATTTCTTTTTCTACTTCAACCAACTGGCACTTGTTCGTCCTTGCTCGCATTCGGCTTTACGTTCCGAAGGGAGTTCAATCCGCACGCCAACGCCATGGCAACTTCAGCCGGGTGCAACTTTTTTGCCAACCGAAACGACAAAGGTAATAGTTAGTAGCGAAGTTCGTTACGGTTTCGTGCTTCCGCGCCGAAGAAAATGGTTCAACGGAAGCAGTGCTGAACCAAAGTTTGCGGCCCTGCAATATCCGATAAATACTTGAATTTATATTCGCAAACCTATTCTTTCGCTATAATTTAAAGAGTTTTAGGGGGTTTTAAAGCGTGGCTCTTCTTTCCTTCTATTCTTTTTCTTTTTCATTCAAATTTATATAATTTAATAAATACAACATATACAATTTGAAACTTGTAAATGGAACATTGCAATGGAATATTTGAAAATGGAACACTTACATTTTAAAGTTAGTCCAATTGTCCCCATTTCACTTGTTTGTTGAACAGTTTTCAAACAAGTTTTGCCAAGACTTTACACAGCCAAATGGTCAGAATTTCTAGCTCCTTAGTTGGTTGCCTTACGCTACGCTGACTTTCTTTTTCGCATCGCCTCTTTTATGGCGAAAAAGCAATTTCATAATGTATGAAAAATAAATCCATTATTGCGTTGTATGTATTGTATGTACTCTTTATGTATATATACATCGAAAGACATTCCGGTCCGGCATCGACAAGCAGAAAGAAGGTGCATGAAGGGGCGACCGGGGAGTTTTCCACGGATCGGTGCCTCCCGAGACGGGCCGAGATGCTGAGCTCATCGGCTTCGGCCGCAGTCCGGGAAGGTTGCTAACAAAGGCTCCAGCCTGCACCGCGAGGGCGGACCATGCGAGGGCACACCGGGCCACAAGAAGCTCAAAATAGCGCCATTCGACGTTCTTTTCGACGGGTAAGAGAAGATTGCTTTCCCGCAACCGTCCTGTATGTGCCGTTCGGCGTGCGTCAACCAAACCCGGGCCAGCAGGATCGCCTCGTGGCAGGATAATAACAATGGTTGCATCGATGAGCGTACGCAAGGCACGGAACACGATAGTCACGACTTCGCTCCGCACACAAACGACTATCTAAAGTTAGTCCTGCGGCTCGTTGGAGACCGTGGAAAATTTACAATCGCGGTGCCTTTTTTACGGTCGACGAAAATTCTTTTCGTCTGTTAGGAGCCAGGTATTGCGCCTCTAGGTTTTTCTCGAGGCCAGACCCTTTGCTTGTCGTTCGTGCAGAATTTGCCGTCGTGTTGATTGGGGCAAAGAATTGAGTCCATAGGAAAAAATCGCCGATGAAACGGTAAACTAACATGACACGAACGGATCTATCGCATGCACTGTGGGACTTAGTTTGGAAATTGCATTCTATTCCTTTTTGGATTGGAACGAAGGCAAGCCTCACGTTACGGTACCTCATTTGGCTTTCGTTTATCTTCTATTTTAATATGCTACTTTTTTATTTCCACATTATAATAAGTAAAAATTTTGTAAGGAAAAATGAAACAAAATGTTTTTTGTAAGGAAATGAGCGCTTGATATTACCTGAAATAAAATTTAACGAAATTATTTACTTATTATAAACTACCATATTCAATCTTTCTCGTATACATTAAATAAAGGTTTTGTTTTCAGCAATACTGTATGTTTATATGAATAATTGAACATAAACACGATCCTTAGTGCGATGATTGGGAAAGCGATGTTCAAACACTTGGTTCCTGGCGTTTGAAGAAACGATTTCCACATAAAAACGTGGTGCCGTGGTAGCAATATTTTTCCTTGCTCACATTATTACGCAATCCAACGGGAAATATAAAGAGAATTTATGTGCATATGAAATTTAATCATAAATTCTTGTTTGTTCCACTCCGGTTCCTTGACCACGCCGGTAAGCCGGTTCCTGGGAGTGTTTTTCCTTCATCCTGCACTTCCCGGTCTCAGTCTCAGCCGAAATCGGTCAAACAAAGCAACTCCCGGTTTTTTTCCGGTGGTGAACCGATGGATGGTAGGCAAGACTCTCATGACTCCCTCCGCGGAGGCCTATGATATGAAGAAAGGCAAAAAATAAGACTTGAGAAAAAGAGAAAGTCGTTAGAGCCGTGGCATAAATCCACCGCATAAGAGATATTTATTATTTGGGAAATAATGTGTACTTATTTTTCGAAATATATATTCCCAGCTGCCAGAGCCAGCCCGAGTGACGTTACTACGCAACCAGAGGCATCGCAACTGTATTCGGTGTTGGTGTTTTTATGTCGGTTTTCCTTTCCCTGGACGGGAAGAATTTTCTCGACCGGCCTCGCTTTTTTCCACTTGCCATTCAACGAAATTGCGAATCGCCCATCCTGGGTACTTTCTGGCGAGGAGTGCGATGGAAGGCGTTACCCCCTCCACAAAAAGCCAGCCGAAGAAACTCCCCACCGGACGGGCCAGACCCTGGAGTGGAAAGCCAGTGCTGGCCCCGAATTGCGTGCACGCAGTCTGGAGGAGCAGTTTGTGGGAAGAAAAGCTTTTAAGATGATTTAGGAAAGTAATTTTACTGCAATAAGGCATTACCACCGGCCGACAAGCTTGCGGACCTGAAGGGCCGTGCGGAAAAACTTGAAGCGAGCGCGCTTGTCAAGCGCATCGCCTGTGTCCTTGTTGCGGGACGTGCGTCCGAGCGTTTTGCGGCCAGGATAAGCAGGACGAACGGTTTTTTTGGGGTTTTCCCTCGTGCGGTGCTCGGCAGTTGGCGAGGGGAAATGAAATAAAGTTTCATCTTCGGCGGTACTCGATCAGGTTTCGGTTTGTTGAATTTTTCAGCCCGCGCCCGGCCTTTCTCCATCGTTGGGATTTTCCTCTTCCCCCACCCCGGGGGAAGCACTCGACAAACGCCGACAGTCGAAAAATGTTTTCCACCGCTGGCAGCTTTCCACCTTCCCCCTGGGTGAGCTTGAGAAGGGGAGGCTTTCGGGGAGGTTATGCGGGCAGACCGTTTGTTTGTGCGTCAGTATTGCAATGAATTTTAAATTTATTCACCAGAATCCCATTAACGAGGACGACTGCCAGAGAAAATGATGATGATGAAGATGAAAATATGGCTGACATGGTGACGCATAATTTGATGCCTCCCGCCCCCTGTGCTCCATTTCCTAGCGTCGCACACACCTACACCAAAACACACACAAGGAGGGGTCAGTTTTCCCTCGACTTCAGGTCGAATTGTTGCTCCAACAAAACGTTGTTTGTGTTTAGATGATTTGGGGAGAAATGGAAAAAACACAAACACGATACCCATCAACTTGTGTTTTCTGGTCGAAATGATGCATACGTTGGAATGTGAGTGGTAATAATTTGGAAAATAAACCGAGTTCTAAAATATGTTTTTTAAAGAATCACATCTTATGAACAATATTGGAATTACTCCAGCTCGTTATACAATGTACGGTAAAATCTTTTTCTCAACCTCAGATCTTTGCCTTTTTCGCTTATAACTCGCGTTAAACTAACGCATTAAGTTATGTTTAACGCTTGAAGCAATCTACCAAAATATCTCTAATGAGCCTCAATCAAACGTTTCGAGTTGCGAGGCCCAAACAAACTTAGCAGGCCCAAACAAACTTTCTTCAGACATGCAAGGAACGTCATTTGCTGTAAGCTTTGTTCCTCGTTTGTTTTTATTCATTCACCTCTATCCATTCCCAAGCTGTCCTAACGCCACCGTCCGATCCACCCTTAGGTCTGATTACCCTGGCAAGGGCCTTTTAATAAATAAACAGGTTGATTATCGCGCACATTAAATTCCACTCAGGACTTCTGTGGCGACCACAGGCCCAGGACCCAGCTGATCGATTGTACACGAAATCCAATTACCACAAATGATTAATAGCCTTTTTGTTTTCGTATGTTTCCATGGTGGTTAGGTTTTGCTGCTCTTTTAAGTCTCGCCTCAGTATTATGGGATTCCCATCCGTCCCAAGCGGATTCCTTGCCGGTGCCCAACTGCTCCCGGGGATGGCCCCAAAACGGGCGAAAGCCCAGCTCCCATAAGCAGGACGGACCACAGAAACCACCATCACATACTCACGCAAACAAACAATTACCGCAAAACGTGTGCAGTGGGAGGAAATTATCAAATTTTCGTCCTAGTTCCCCCTCCCTCCGGGCTACCTCCAGCCACCCGACCCGGGACAATTGTTTGGCTTTCGTTCGCTATCCTGTCGATTGATTACGGGTTTACGACAATGTTGTCATTTTCATTGTAGAGATGATCATTAGGAGGAGATTATCAGCGGTGTTCGATTACCAAACGCGAATGAAACATTAATTGAAAACGGACCATAAATTTCCTTTTTCGTGCTCGAATGTGATAAATAAGGTACACTGTTGTCAGCGTGTCGATCGAAAAATAATGACACTAAGTCACAATGTTTCAATTGACGAAACCATAAACGAATTGATAACCCGGGGCCTTCAGGTCAAACGCCCATAAATGTTACTATTTTTAAAAATAGTAAAACCTCCTAATGGAAATAGTTAGCAACCGGTTTCGAGCATCGAGAGGAAGACAAAAATTATGTACAAGATATTATCAATCATAACTTGGTCTGTACGGCTTTGCTTCACGAGAAAAGTTGTCCCTAATTAATTACTGTATCATTTTGAACGTTGCGTTACATTATTTAACTGGAACTAGCTTGAAAATCTCTAGATTATGGTTGATGCAAACAATAATATAAAAATAGCAAGGTAAAATTCAAGTAAAAACTATATGGATTCTATTTCACATCTCAGAAAACAAGTTATTCAGAAAATATATTCACACCATAGTCATTATAGAAAAACGATCGAACTAATATAATCATTGTAAAATTCATATACTTCTCAGCACCAAATACAAGATAAGGATAATTGCTATCGTACTCCGGTGGGACTCCGGCCCTAATTGGTCCACCGCGAGGTCATGACCACGATAGAGGCGAGCAAAAATCAATGGCCGGAAAATTTAACCACCCAAGCTCGCGAAGTGGCGAGTGGAAAACAATTGACTGCTCTCAATTTCATCCTTGAGGTAGGTCGGCTTCCGCCAGTGTCCGCTTAAGCACTGCCTACAAAACAAACGAAAAAAAAACGATCCACTTCCAACAAACTCACCAACACCAAGCCCGGCACTCCGCCATCCGTTGGTCCAAGGTCTTTTAATTATACAATCTTTAAAAAGTTTCGCCCTTCTCCCGACCGATTTTCCGAGCCAGCGACAGCTGACCTTAATATCTCGTCTGCTAGGCCATTCCTATCCTCTCCCTTTCGCCACTCTCCACCCTGCCATCAAACCCACCCCATGGGGATGCTGGATGCTGGGTGTGTCTGGCGTGAAAATTATAAAGCAAAACAAAAAAGTATGTAAATGAGTCCGAGACTTCCGCGCGACGCCATTCATTCTCTGCGGGTGCCGGGTCGGAAGGTCGGGTAGGGGTCGGCAGGGTCGAACCGTCTCAGACGGTGGTTTTCCTTTTGCCAACGCTTCACCCGATTCCACCGCCATTCTTCCACTGGCCACTGGCGGTCCACTGATTAGCGCTCAGCTGTTTTAATTTCCATTTAAAATTAACGTAAAAAATGTACTGAACCGAAGCAGGGCGTGGAAAGCGGAAACTGGGAGACGAGGATGCCTGCGGAAAGAAAATGAGACTGGCTGGATCTTATTAGTGCTGGTGCTGTACGGTAGATTGAATTTAAGACTTTTCCCCCCATTCCGTAAACACTAGCACACGCTCAGGCGCATGGCAAAATACTTCCGACTTCCGAGGAAAAGACTGCTCCACCAATACATCCACACCGGTTGGAGAAAATCCATCGCTGATGAGAGGAGGACATCGCCTCTTTCCGATGCGCAAATGGTGAAGCATCCTTCCTCCTTTAGCCGCGGGATGAATGCCGTTTCCATGTATTGCTGCTGCGCAAAAGAAAAACGTACACACTCCTTACGAAGCGCACCAACACCACGTTGAAGGAGCTGGAAAATGGAAATTGAAGATGAAACGTCGTCCTTCTTCTTTTTCTTCGTTTTACTGAGCGCTATGGAAGGAAGAGGGAACCAAGCAAGAGGGAGTGCGGGGAGTTTGAGAATGGAATTAATTAAGTTGGAACTACGAAACCCCGGGACACGAAGCGAACGAAGAAGTTTGCCCGTAATGAAAGCACCCGCAAGACGAAGCGCATCCGGGGTTGGGTGGAAAATTCTCACCCAGAAAAGCGCCTGGCGTCTCCCTGTCAACCCCGTTCTGCACCCCGTTTCGCCCATCCCCCAGACGGGCGGGTAAATGAGAGTGAAATTGTTTCTCTTCTACGCTATTAATTCGTAGTATTTAAAAGAGAAAGTTTTCCAGCTGACGTGGCGGACGCTGTTCGGTGAGAACGGTGCAAACGACTTCGACCACAGGGAAACTCGACCCAAACGGTGGTCCATGCAGCGGGGGATGGGGGGTTCAGTGGAAAGAAGTGAAATGAGCCCGACACGACCGAGCATAGTGGGTTGGGTGGAGGAAAAACCCGTGCCTTTGCAGCTTCTCGAGAACAAGGTCAATGTTAAAATTTAAATTAGCTTCCCCCGGGGGAGAACTTTCGACGTAAAGTTTTTCGACATTCCGGAGGACCGCTCCTGCACCTCCCACCACTACCACACATTTTCCCACTTTATCCGATGGGATGGGTTACTGGAGCTTCTGGCTAATTTTATACTCGAGCGAGATGGGTCTTCTCGTGGCAAAAGTAGGTTAATAAGGTGTAAGATAAAGGAAACTTTTCTGTCGGCTGTGGCCGGGCTTGTGTTTGTGTGTCTGGTGGTATTTTAAACTGTCCTACATCTTCGTGGATTTCAATTAAAGCCCCAAGCAGATCTAAATTTAAAGAATATTTTTCTAACAAATAAATATCATGCGTTAACCGTACAAATATTGAATTTATTGGTGTTTAAAAGTAAACAAAGTCCTGACAGAATGTTTATCATACTCGTATCCAAGAATTTAATTCTAGCAACCATCAGGTGGTTCTATCTCAATCTTCTTTGAGGATCTAAATTTTAGTTATAATAATACCTTCAAAACTGAGTCATGAAAATTCGATTTTAAACCAGGGTTTGGCGGCTAAGCTTTCATTCTTAAGCAAGTCGAACGTGTTCATCGTCTTTCCTTATACCCTTTCTATTGCGATG
Organism: Anopheles ziemanni; assembly: GCF_943734765.1. NCBI lineage: Eukaryota > Metazoa > Arthropoda > Insecta > Diptera > Culicidae > Anopheles > Anopheles ziemanni. The sequence continues at coordinate 55,627,485 of NC_080705.1, forward strand.
CTCGAAAAAATTAGCTGAATTATCTTACCTTTGCATAAGGATCTTCTCTCACCGATCCCTGCATATTTGCATAATATTTATGCAAATCGGAGAACACTGCTGATAGACGATTGTTACCAAACACCTTTTCAGTTTTCACGTGATCGAAGATTCCGTTACTTCCGCTGGTGAACGATGCACTTTTCAGCTTCCAGATCCTGGGAACATTTCTTTTGGACCGGCGAACACCATCAAGAATAACCACCAGTGTTCCTTAGGAGCTTCTGGAAGAAAAAAACCATCAGGCACACCTTTTTCCTCCATGCTACAGCCGCAACCCTTTTCAACTCCCAGGCGTTATCCCTATTTTCTTCCCACTGATCCCTGCCGGCTTTCGGTGGACTTGGAAAATTTGCATATGAAGATGAGATTATTTATTACCACCGTCGGTGGTACCTTCTTTCCGCAATCAGCGTTCGCTTCCGGAACATCTTTCTCGGTTTTATTTTCGACACCGTGAAGCAACGGAACGCAGAGGTTGGGTCGATTCTTCCATATGGTTCGGAAGTTTTTTTTTGCGTCTTTTCCGATTGATGCTCGCGGCGGGGAAAATGAACAAAGAAAGCGAAATACTTCCGGATTTGGTCGGTGATGAGAAAGGAGACCCTTATTGGTTCGTCATGATTTGAATATCAAATATTTGAGGCGCTATCAAGACGAAGTTTGAGATCATTTATGTAGCACAAAAAACGATAATTTTTCATTTCTAAAGGTTTGGTTATGTAACAAATATGCTTGTAATATTAATATGAAAACTAAAAATTAATAAACATTAGATTGATAATATACTCTTAGTTCATTTACTCAGGCGTACACAGTGCTTTAATAAACAAATGTTACCAGTCTTGCTATAACAGCTTTCCAATTCTTTACAATCAAACCTCTTTTGGAAAGCATAACCCATCTCGGCGACAAGTACTTGGTCTAATCTAATCTTTATAGTTTCAAAGTAGATATATCTTTGCATTGCAAGAAATAAACAAATGTGCGAGAGTTGGAAAGTTTAGCTAGACTAGTTGGTGCAATGCTATTTTACATTCGATTTATGGAAGAATGTTTGGTGTCTAAGGCATCTTATAATATGCTAACTCAACTACGTCCAACAAAGTGCATGACAGTAATATTCCATCAAACGCCATAGGAAGCTTAAGGATGCCTAAAATATGCTAATAAGTAAAATTCCTCCCAGCTGGAAATGTGTCTACCGTAGCGCGATCGGAACTAATTTTCTCATCGCTTTTCCCCGTCTAGGCACAATATCCCGGCTGATCGAAAAGCAACATTCTCACGTCATAAAAAGCGTTCGCATAAATAAACAAAGGCCCGGCGTGGTCACCGGAGTGCATCCTTGACTAAATCAGGCACGAAACGAAGGAGAGCAAGGAGGACACGGGGAAGAGGGCGAGTGAGTGCTAAACAGGATGCGATTCCGAGGACAAGAAATTATGCAAATTTCACCCGTGAAAAACAAACAACCCTCCTCGAGCGAAGAAACAGTTGATATGCAACGTTGCGCAAAATAGAGTCAATATTTTGCACCTTCCAAGGCTCGTTTAACCGATTGCCCTTTTTTCTCGTTGGTGTCGCGTCCTTCCCATTTTCAGCTACATACCAGCCCGACAATAATGACAATCGATCGAAAGCCACAGCGACCTTTTCGGGACCCCTTTTTTTTGGGCTACAGGCGTAAACCCAATTCTGCATCGAGCCGCGCCTGACGTATGCCCATCGATGACTTTTCACTTTGGCAATCGTTTAGGCGGAACAAATCGAGTGTTTTGCAATAATGCCATTGAGGAAGGCTTTTGGGCCGAGCAAAAAAAGGGCCACCAGTGCTTTGCATGACAATGCCAATCGATAAATTGAACGCATCCCTTCGTTCGGAGAGGTTGACCTTTTATGTAAAAGGAAAAAAAAACCGCTCGAGGGCATTCCGTGATCCTCATTCCCATAGATTCCACGTGTAAGCACTGTGATTGTTACCTGGCGAATCAACCCTGCTTCTAAAATGATGTACGATTGATTTTTGATCACATTCTCGTAGTTGGAGTTACGTGTTCAACCCTGGTGCAAAAGATTCTGGAGAAATGCAAACGACGTATACAACAGAAAATTAAATTCAACCTTTTCCCACAAACGCACTGCGATATCGAAAGAATGTAATCATCCTCTGCACCGATAGATGAACGAATGATTCAGTCAGGTAAGATGAGACTATATGCATCCTTAATCCAGTCCACTTAAGTAATATCACTGATTCTACAAGGATTGAAGCTTCAAAATCATTCAACAAGGACTAGAGCTTCTTCAGAGATACGATATGTTTTAGTACATTTAATTTCTAAACCGTGATAACTGTGAATTATAACAATTTTAATAAAATAGTGATTCCAGCACTATGATATGTAATTGCCATCATGGCTTGTGTTGGTTCAGTCTGGTCAGAATTAAATCTAGCAAGATTAGAAAGATGTTTGTGAAATAACAATAATTTATACTGGTACATTCTCCCCAAGTTGGTTGCAGATTGCCACAAGATGATGCTGTTTTCGTTTTTGTCTCCACAATATTTTCATTGTCAAGGATATCAGAAAGTTAATATATAATCAACATTTGAAACAAATTTGTTTACACAGCGACCGAAAGAAACTAATTGGGCACAATTATTTAAGTTCCTCGATTCTGAAAATTAAAGACTTTCATATAGGAACAGTCAACTTATATTGACCATTTGTATTTTACTCCTTGTAATACCTTGTGAGAAAAAACACAAAAGGATTTACTCTTGACGCAAAAAATGCAAACATTATGAAACGGATGCCATAAGTTCATCCAAGCACGGCTTAATATCTTTCAAGACAAAGAAGGTATGCAAAAAATGTAAAAGATCTAACGAAAAGCAACAACCGACCGAACCAAAAGCAAAAACCGGTAGCACCCGGCATTGTAAATCATTCCATTTAGTGTGCAGTGCAGTGGAAAAAGGGCGGCTTTTCCTTTTGGCGAAGGACCACGATTTGAAACAGTCAAACACATAAACAACAGCTCCCTCTCAACGCTTGGAGCCCGAAAACAAAGGAATCATCTCAGGCCCACCTTGCTGAAGGCTCAGGACGAAGAAGATCCATTTTTCAATGGGTTTTCCGACCAGCGTGTGCCATTTTTTTCGTTGTCTTTTTTCTTTGCTCGCCTTGTGCACATCCGATAGAGCGGAGGCGATCGAGGTTGGTTCTGATGTGTGGGAGGGGAAAAATATGAAGATTTGTTTGCGTTTTCGGAGTTTGGGTAAGGGACGAGGAAAGTGGCGTCACACAGTGAAGTCCCGAGCGATGACGACGGTGCGCCATTCAAGCGTGGATGAAAGTCATTAATAACTGTCGAAAAAATGAAACGAAATGAATACACAAGATTATAAAGTTTTCCGCCCGCCAGCCTCCTTAATGCCGAGGCGTTAGATTTTCCATGTTGAAAGAAAGAGCCTTTCGCAAAGGGGAGGAACGAAAAGTGATCGAATATGTTTGTGTGTTTGTGTGTTTGTTCGTATGGGCGAATGGACACATAACCTAACAAACATGCGCCTTTTGCAGAGGAGCGCTTTTTCCAATGCGTCTGCATCGATTTCCTCGAAAAGAGGAAACAATTTTTTCGTTCAACTCTTCTTACATCGAACACTACCGCGTTTTTCTTCGACGTGCTGTACGGCTACGTCGTATCCGTCATCTACCCAGTACACTGCCCCAACCTTTTCTTTCAATTTGTTCAAACCAGCCGCCTTACCTCGGCTCGTCTTCACTGCCAGCTTTTGCCAATGTGCTCGTGGGCACCCGAAAGGAAAATGTTTGTTTTTCATCAGACATATTTCTCATCATTCATTTTCCGTTGCTGCCTCCGACCGGCTGCAAAAATCTGCTCAAGGACCTTTTTCTCGTTCCACTCCACTCCAAAAACGCCCTCCATCTACCCCTGAGCATCAACGCGTTTGTTTTCACATACAAGAGATTTTTCTTTGATTTTTTCCCCATTTTTCCACACACACACCCGCACATACGCGTCCATCATGGCCATTTGATACCCACCTTTCCCGTTGCGCGGAAAACTGATTTTCTTGAGAGTGAAAAAAGAAGATGAAAACTTTCAGCGAAAGTACTGTATGGCCCATTCATCCTCCCACGAGTCGCTCACTCCGGGGATGAACCTGAGGCTCACGTTGGTGATGTGGAAAATGTCAGCAAACAAATTTTCGATATGATAAATGAATTTTAAATTTCCTGTCCTGGGCAAGTTGTTGTTTGCGCTTCTGGAGGGATGTGGCAAGTTTTCTCACTAATGCTCACTCGAGCACAAAGGAATAACAGTTTGCATCGGTGTCATAAAAGACTCAAAGTTATGTTATGTTTCAATTTAAATGATCTGAAACAAGATATCTCATATAATGTGTATTGTGTATATTAACATCCTAAAACCTTTATTCGTTAACGAATTCATGAATTTGACACAGAGTTGTCTATTTGAAAGCAATTTTCCATTTTAAGTTATCGCAAGTATTGAACTACACAGCAGCGGTACATTCCTACAATATCTCTAAATATTTCATTGTGACTTTCAACATCTCCCTTGATTGAATGTTAATTGTTGGATTAAAGTGCAATATCAAATCAGCTATGACTCTCTTTTCAATTTAAACGGTACTATTAATTTTATATTATTTCTGTGTAAAGAAACGATCATTCACGATCATGATTCATCTGCAAATAATATTTATTTTCCAGGCAATCAGCCTAGATTTTGACAAGTTGATCGATAATGAGAATTATTTTATTTTACTTTATCTCTACTGGTATAACGTAAAGACAAACAAGGTTGAGCAACTCTGGTGTAAGTGCTTGTTTTAATCTTAGTTTACTGAAGCATCTGCTACTCCGCACCGAACGTATATTTTATTCGGTAATTTGTTTTCGTCATTATCGTTTTCATTGGCCTTCAGTCATTTGTTACTCGTTGTTCAATGTTTGCACTCCCCGTACCAGGACCAATTTGAAAAGACGAAACAATTCGGTTTCGTGAAAAAGTTACTCGCTAAAACAGTCGCTTGTGCGGAAAAGAAGACAAGTAGATGACAGTTTTGGGCAAGTTCGCTCCTTGGCGTCCTCGTCTTGACACAGGAAGTACGGATCAAACACCGATAAAGTAATTGGAAACTGAGCCCTAATTGAATAAGGACAAAACATAAAAACACACACACTCACGCCGGGTCGACCAGGTTGCGCGAGTAAATAAAAAGAAAAACATAAAATATCAGCATGTTGGCATGTTATCGCCACGACTAAACAAACGTAAAAATGTTGCTCGATCGTCGGTAGACAGACACACAGTTCAAAGGTGGTGATAACAACAATTGCAACGTACGCGCCAATTACAAGTCCAGACTTTCGACCCGACATCTCCGATGACGATGACCGACGTAATCGGCACGTTCCATCTTATCGCCATGCCTGCCAATTACCGATTGCCACACACCAGTTGTTGTCATCTTGCCCAACCTGTGCCCTTACGGGGTACTGGCAGGGCCAACCGTAGAAGGAAAAAATAATAATGCAGGTTCTGGCCGAAAGGATTGCAAACATTTGCGTTATCGTTTGCATTCGGCATGGTGTAGTGGCGACGAATCGTCGTCAATATTGGCTCAATTAGTCATCATCAACATTGATCGCACGGGCGAGCGAAGCGGATGACCCGTGCCGAAGTGCTATCAATTACCTTCCGGTGTGGCCTTTGCCTCATCGATGCACTTTTGAGCCCCCCAAATCGAGGCGTTATGAATCTGGGCGTTCCAGCGTTTTCGTCGGTGATTGCCATTCTTTTTCCACCTTTCCCTCGGTACACACGCGTGTTGCAGAAATTATTCATTAAATCAAATTAAAAATAACAGAAATCAAACACGCCACATGACGACGACAATGGAAGGGTCCTCCAGACGGGATCCGATAGATATCATAATTTTCTGTCCAACGCACAAACAAAAGTACACGTGGAGTGATGGGAAAACTACTTCCGGGAATTCGGGGAGAGTGAAAATCTGTCACAAGAGTAATGTGAGTATCACGTAATGGTGGCGCATAAAAAGTGCCAACCACATGTGGAAAATCGATATTGAAATCAGGAACAGAAAGTGGAATATAATATCCATCAGCGATGGTGATTCTTTTGGCTGAAAATAAAAATCAATCTGGTGGCAAAAAATTTAAAAAAAAACCGGAAAACCCCTGCCGACTTTTGAGGATCGGAAAATCCCATCACCATCATGCTGACCCGGGCCACCCTTTTTCCCGTGTGGGACGTCAGCCTCAATTGAATTTTCACGATCGATAAATTTTGATTGAGCAACGTGGAATGCGCGAATGGAATGGAAAAAGGAACAAAACAAAAAGAGTAACCAAAATCAATTGCTACGGATATGGATGAAATTACGGAAAATCTACCAAATGCGCTGGTGCGTGGTTTTCCCGCATTTCTGGCCACAAGAGCAACGCAACTCGTGCCAACCAAAAAAGGGAAAGAAAAGGGTTCACAGAGATCGCTGGAAAATGCTTCCCATGTGCGTGTCGGGATTTTAATTTGCCTAAGAGTACCTTCGAACCAAGACGAGTGGTGGGGAAAGGGAAGTCAAAACAGTGGAAACATCAGGTGAGTTGGTTAAACCCTTCAAATATTTGCAAATTTCATTGACGATGATGGTTCATTTCCTAAACGAGCAAACAAAAATCGATATGATTTTACGTTCTTTTGTGTAGCTCTCCAAACTCTGAGAATAAAATAAAACTCCACTGTAGCTATGAAAACTACCGAAAACTCAATATACTTGACTCCACGGTAGCAGTAAAACCAAAATGCGGGACGATTCCCTCTTCAATTTACTTTTCAACCAGGGTTTTCCTTTTTGTTTTTCGCTACCTTTCGACAAGCGAGTTGATCCTTGCATACCCCTTTCGAAGTATCCGTATCGTAGCTCGAGAATTGCTCGGGAAAATGTGAGGACCAATGAATGAAAGAACTGCAGAAGTTTGATATTTTTCCTACTCCTAACCAACCTGAACCTGAGTCAAGTTTTTCGTCAGTAATTGTTATAACTTTTCGATTTTTGATTCTCGCGTCGGTGGATACGGAAGATTGAATTCGAATCAATATTTGTACACCCCGGCAGGTGGAATGGGTTCGCTGGGCTCAACGTAACATTTGGATGGAAGAATTGTGCAAACCATGTTTTGGTCGATAACATTTCCTTTATATTAAACTCTAAAATTTTGAACCTTGGAAAAAATGTTTATAAAAAAGTAAAACTATATTTCCCTGATTCCCTCGGTGCGTTCGGACTGTGAACAGTTCATTAATTGATAATAGGATTCATTTGAGCTATTTACCATTATTGTTTGCAAAGAAATGGACACCGGCTGTTAAAACAATCACAACGATCGTTTATCGAGCACAAACAGATACAAAAGAAAACTGCTCGTACGCACGCACGACATCCTCCAGTGTACATCCTCCTTGGAGGGCAATTGTTTGTGTGTCCTTATCGGCTTTCCCTGTTCGACCGCCATTGGGTTCATTTTACTGCCCAGCTTAAGGTTTCCCGAGGGTATGTTCAGCGAAATAAAACCCGGACAAGATACGCTACGGTATGGCTAGTACGAAGGAAAAACTTCATGGGGGTGAAAAGTGAAGAGAACCGAGCGTACTACCGACTCCACACAAGCGACTCCGTCTGGAAAACCCGTTTGTGTATTTTTTTTTTTGTAACAAATGCGTCAAATTGCTATCGATTTTCCCCCTAGGATCATACCCGTCCTCATGCACATGTCCTCACTAAATAGAAACAATTTTCAAACGAACCATCACAAGAAGTGGAAACGCGCGGAAAAAAATATGTAACCCCGGGAAAAACGACATGAACATCTTCCACGCGCTCGATAGTGAGGAGAGGCGCATCATACGCATTGGATATGGATTTTTCTCTCACAAAGGAGTTGGTTAGGTGGATGTTTTCATGATTTTTCACATTTTTTAGAGTTTCATTTTTCTTTGAAAATATTAGGAAGAAGTCTTATGACGCTTCCCGTGCACCTTACCCTCCTTGAGGACGTTGTGTCTCCTGTGGTTGATCTATACCGACCTGTTTAACTCGCATACACACATCAACGAACTCCGTCGCTTGCCTATAATACAGTGGAACCCTCCCCCCAAACAAGACGCACTGAAAAGATTTTCCTCGCCTTAACTCGAGCGAACCTTTGCTAGCAGCGGCTTTATGTATGGTCCATGGAAATTTTTGAATATTTTGGTCCATGGTTGTTTTTTCCCTGCTTTCTTCATCTCGTTCATTTCGTTATTTTTTTTTCATGGGTCGCTCCCACCACCCACAATATTTTCCACATTTTCAGATGCACTGCCGCGAACGACATTATCCGCCGTTTTTCCACCCTCAGTTTCCTCCACGCGATTCGAAGCAAGGTGTGTGTCGCTGCCTGTGTGCCATGACACATCCTGTCGAACGTGTACGTTCGAATTTATATGTGTGTGTGTGTGTATATGGTTGTGTTCTTTTTTTTCCTTCAACGATGCACACACTCAAAGTGAGCTCCGAACGAAGGGAAAAACTTGCGATAGGGACGATAAAAGGAGAGGAAGAAAAAAATAATCACCAAACACTGAGACGCCTTACGCGTCGGAAGGAAAAGGAAAGCCTGTTGTGCCGTTGCTGGAACCGGAAGGAGTGGAAAAAGAAAGACGGAGAACATTGCGAAAAGAATCCCATTTCGGGAGAACGAACCCCACCAACCATGCGAGCGATGAATATTGCAATTCACTGAAGCATATGAAAAATCCTCCACAACCACCATCCAAGGTGGCACTGCCAGCCACACTAGCCGTTGCTATGGAGAACTTTTTTATGTATACGTGCACAAGCACATGTGTGCGGCGTTTGGTTCGAAAGGAACGCTGGTGGTTGGCAGCAGAAAAAGAAAACACGAGGAGAGTTATGTTGGTCCATACGTTTACCTTGGCGCCGTTCTTTTCTATTTTACTGCAACTTTTTTTCCCAGCGTTTCCTTTTCTCTCGTCCATGCAAGTGTATGTATGTTTTGGGGGAAGAAAACGGAAACTACCCTCAACTTTGCACATACGCTTGTAACACATTACTCATCCCCTTTTTTCCCTTCACGCCTGAACGCTTTTCCCTCGGCGAAGCGGAGTGAAAGAGTCTTTCATTTTGCTGTGCGGTTGTTTTACGCTCATTTTCTCGTCGCCGGGAAAAACGGTCGGGGAAGGAATGAACAAAAAATATGAAAGAATTTTCACCGTCTGTGTGTGGAGTTTTTATTTCTTTTTGTTTGAGTCTTTCACTCACTCTCATATGTGCAATTTTTGCTTTCTTTCATACATTTTTTGAATTTTTCTCATTTTTTTCTGCCCACTATTAGTGGGGGTGTGTTCATGAATGGAGCAAAAGTTAACTTTTTCAAACAAAGCAGGAAGATGCTTGCAAGAATTGTATAAATTCTGTTAAACGCTCACACATTTTCACTCTAAACAAATGAGTACAATTATTCATAGAAATATCTTTGCTATTCCCTTCGGAATGAACTTCTTCGCTTCATTTTGACGAAGAACCGTATAATGCTTTGTATCGAGCACAAACATGTGGTTCTGCACCCAAACAAACGCTAACAAAGCGTAATGATACGAGTAATTTCCGGTTAATTAATTACTACAAATTTTCCGCAAGCAGCTGCCGGTGAGGTGGTGGAGGAAAATCGGAAAAACTAATCTTTCTCTTTTCCGCCGGGTTAAATGCGTGAAACCGTGGATGGTAATTAATATGAAACGCGTTTGGTAAAGCATGTCACTGAAATCAGGCGAATGTTATGGCTTTTAAATACTCTCTCTAGTATGAGATTAGAAGGGCAATTATTCGGCCACTTGTCAGTGAGCAATTGATGGCACATTTGGTCACACCTCATCATAGTCTTAAAAACATTCCAGGCTGGGGATCCGAAAAGTTTAGTTTTAAATGATCGAAAGGTTGTCAAAGGACGACGATTTTAGTTATTTAAAGTAAAGTTTAGAGCGTTTGACGAAGACAGAATTTTTTAAACTTCTGATATTTGTTTGCTTTGAGTATGGTAAATTCTGTCGGATATGGTTTAAGGCAAATGACATTCTTTACTTTCATTGTATTAAATGGCAACAATAGCCTCAACCTATTTAAAGTCCCTTGCAAATCATATAAGATTTCTTGCAACATTAAAAATGCTAAATAATGATGACCGTGATACTGCTCTATCGACAAAATAACCCTTCTACCCTTTCGCAATGACCCTCAATTAAAACCTTTTAGCACGAAAGGCCGCGCACAAATGGCGCTATCTCGGACGCCCGATCGTATGGTCGGCAGATAACGTGCATTTATGACCCTACGGCACTTGCCCGCCAAGATCACATCATTAAAACTAGATTATCCCCATCGCGTTGCACTGAAACGCGAAAGTCAAAGCACATTCTCCCGAGCGCTTCAACGGAACCGCGAGAGTACGATCACATACCGACCCCCCCGCAGCAGGTCCGTCTTGCGGTCAATTGTTTGGAGCTGTCGGTGGAGGAAAGGGAGCCCCGTATTTCCCTACCCACCCGGTGGGATATGCTTTCAATTAGCGCGCTCATAAATGAAGACATAAAACGAGAAACAATACGACGGACTGACGGAGACCACGGCCACAGCCAACGCCGCGATCGGGTATTAATGCTTTTTTAACGATACGACAGTATTTTTCACGATGCGCGCAGCGCGACTGCACTTCGGGCGCCCGCGACTCAAGGTTTTAAGGTTTGGTAATTTATTTTAATGCAGCACCGGTGCATACCCACAAAGTGTGGCTTTATGCTAATGTATTCCAGCGTTTTACGATGTTGTTCTCGCTGCTCAACGCGGCGCCAGTGTCGGCGCATTCTATGCGCACCTATTCTAGTAAAGTTAGTGCTACCAGCGTCACTGACTGCACCTCGATCGCTTTACCAGTGGATCATCTCAGGTGCTATACAAAGGGCAACACCTTGAGTAAACTGTCGTATGAATATCTTCCCTTCAAATTTTAAAAACAGTTTGGCAAGAGGAAAGCTACCATTGTTTCTTTTATCTCAACTGTTACCCTGTGGGTCCCACAATGCACAATTCCACATATATTTACACACACTGCGTCAGAAGCCTCCCTAATATCCAGGAAAATGTAGGTCACAAGAAGCGCTGATCCATTCCCGGCGGTAATGTTTTACCTGAAGAATAAAAAGCTACTAGAATTACTGCCGAAATTGACATTTCGGCAACCATGAATTTTCCTTTATTGTATCGAGGGCAAATAAAAAGCCGTTGCGATCGTCTAATTTCAAAATTAACCCCAGGTATTATACCGACCGATGGAGGGCGCTGAAGCGGAAAATTAACCGGTTCGAACCGGAAATGAGAGTAGTACAAGCCTGCGCTCACTAGAGGACGCTAGTGAGCTCACCAGATGGCGCCAGGAGTATTTACGGCGTAACCGGTTCGCTCGAACAGACCCCGGTGATTTACGACCTTGAAGAACCGGTTCAGAACCGTTTTCGACCGGTTGGGGCTGACCACTCACGTTGCGAGAAAAAGGGGAAAATTTCTCCTGCGCTACTTGGAGGAGAAATTTCCCCTGCAAAATCAAATTTGTGCAGTTGTGTTGGTGCAGGCGATGTTACCAGCGACGATGATTTTCTCCTTTTTCATCGCGGACCATAAAATCATCGTTTCGTGTTTCGATGAAAAATGAGAAACAAGACGCATGAAGTTTAAATGTCTACGTGTTAAACGTTAACATTGGGAAAACCTTAGTTTTACTTTAAATTCAAACAATAGTTTAATATCCACTGATAAGGGTCAGAAAAGGTTTTCTGTTACAAAAGTTGCCGTAAACAGGCCGTTTCTTCTAATATACAAAAATAAGTCACTTCTAGCAATATGTTTCCCTATACTGCTTCCCTTATGCTTCAATATTGTTCGTTTCTTCATGTTCTCTCACTTGTTTCACTTTGCCTGACTACAAATGCAAGTTTAACTGCAACAAGCACCTTTCTCCCCGTACTTTTTCCTTCCCGTTTTACCCTCCTTACCACAGCTTGACCATCCGAAGCGTCCGCAAGTCAATTAATTTCCAATCCGCCCTACTTAAATTTGATTAATCCGACTAATTATGAGATCAATCAGCCAATTGGCACCAGCAGCATTGCAGCCGTTGTTCGTCGGCTGCTGTACACACCTCGGCTGGTTCCATTCCGTCCCAACCGTCGGAAAATGTGCACTTGGTTTCCCGCTGCAGCTACCAGCATGCACTCAGACAGGCATACAATTCAATTAGCTTGCTCACTACCGTTTGACCGTTCACAAGGCTTTGGCCTGCTACAGCACGACTTCAGGGAGGGATCTTGAGATGGCCTTTATTGTATTTTTCTTCGTGCAACTCACGTGAATCATATGATCAGGTGGTATGAAAACCGTCTCAACGATCGTTTACGTTATGTAAGAAATTTGTGGTAAAGAGATCACTTTATCAAAACTTTCAGCGGAAGCACCCGTTTCAAACACTGCGAAAAAAAAGAAAGGATCTGTTGCGAAAACCTTCTCCTCCATCTGCCCATGCTCGAGGGGCATTTATCCACCCTCCGGTCACACAATATCCCATATATGGTAATCGAAGAAGACATACAAAACCATCATCGCAACGCCGGCGACGAGAAGAACGAGCTTTAAAAAACGAACGCATCTGCAGCTGAACGATTTATTTATTGCATCCTATTGTGGTGCATTCACAGCCGGCTGTTTTTTCCCAGTTTGGTTTTTTTGCTCACCAATCGCCAAAGGAAGCGAATAAATTTCAGCAACGGGGAGAAACGTGACGCACTGCATGGTTGCCTGGCCGAGGACCGGCACGTTTGACCCACTCCACACCGGTCGTCGATGGCCACTGGATGCAACTGGACACTGCTTGGGGTTGGTCAGGGATGATGATCGAAAGCAGTGAAAGGGAGAAATCAAAAACAGCACACCGGACAGGAAGAGCAAGAGAGCGCGGCTACCGTTGGCCACAGTAATAGTCCAGCTCGATGTAGTACGGCAAAATCCACGGTCCGGTCAGGCTGAACGTGATGCGCTGCTGGCCGATGGCACCGCCGGCGACGAACACGTTGAAACCCTGATAGGCCACGTTCGACGCGTCCAGGCTGACAGCTGTTATCGGACGCTGCATGCATCGTCGGGCCGGGATCACGCACGCACGGACGCACGAGAACGTTACATTTTATTACTACGACTATCATTAGCGCGAGCGTCATCGGTCGGCTGGGACTTACCTGGGCGCTGCTGTAATCCACCTGCACCGGCGTCTTGGTGCCGATGCCGACAACCTTCTTCGCGCACAGCGTGTCCGTCGGGGCGATCTTGCCGTAAAAATAGCTAAAATCGCCGTTGCTGCTCTGTGCCACCTGCAACAGCAGCGGCAGAAGGCAGAAGGTTAGCAGGGTCGCCGTCGTGAACGAACCTGAAAGATGCCTCATCGTCGACGTTTTCCTGCGGTGGACATGCCTTCCGGACATCTTCGGGACGAACCCACCGGGAAGATGATCGCAATCGAGGGTGAGCGTGCGACGATTTCGTGGATTGGTTTTATAGTGACCCCGGCAATCGCACATCCCCCAAACATACCACCCGATCGATGATGATGTAGAAAGTTTGGGGATTATTCGCAAAAGGACGTCGTCCGTCCAGCGTTCCGGTTTGATTGATGGCAGCCCATGGATGGAGCGATCCGCATAAGGAGTGGATCGGTATAAACCCAAAACAAAACCAACAGAAATAATTGATTATTTCAAAATTAGCCTCAAATTGAACACTCGTGGGTAGTTCCCAGTTTTCATCCTGTGGTAATTATTATGTGATACTTTTATATTTTTATAATGCGCATCGATCATCATGATTGATCGTGCGTGAACATAAAAGAAGATTATCGGTGAAGTAAAGCCCATTACTTAATACGCAATTTGCAATCCCACAAGTGCGGGATGTTCAGGTTGCAAAACACGAAATGAGCTCATTAATGATGGAACAAATAATTCCTCAATTTCTCAACAAGTTTAACATGCATGTGGAAGAATATGACGTGTCAGGTACAGATTTATCATAATGTTTAATTAATTAAATTTAAGTCTTTGAAATACAAGCGCTCGGTGATATCATACGTCTGCTGTTAAAATAAGTGGAATGTTTCAATAAGTTACTTCTATTAACTTCCAAAAGTGAATTTAATTTAAAGAAGAAACGAGCTTGTTATAAAAATATTGTACCTTCATGCTGAAGTGAGTCAATTCATTATGGGGCTCTTTGTGGTTTCTCAAACTCAAAGGCCTTCCATTATTTTTGTTTACAACTTTTTCAACGACAAATTTGAAATCAACGAAGAGTGTAGTTATGTAACAGTTCATGAAGTATTTTAAGAGTTTTTTTTTTTAATTTTCCTCTCGTTTATTTCTTTGCATATTAATGAATGTTTTCACCATTACTCAAGTTATTTAGAAATTATATTCTAATTATAGATAATGATATGATTGTTTAAACTTGATTTGTGCTAACGTGTGTTTTACAAATATATTATAAGCTCCTTTCGTTACAGATAGCGAAAACTTTCTGGTGGCTTAACAACTGATCAATGTTATGTACTTGATAATTTAATGACGTAAACTTATGTCGATGCTACACCTTTCCTGGTATAATTCATCATACTTGCTATTTTATACATTTAAAACGCTCCTGACAAGGAGTCTCCTAGGTGCCGTATCATATAAGTTCGCATTCATTCAAAAAATCGAATTGCAGATTGAAAAAATGAGCTGCAAGATTTTAAAACTTTGAAAAGTCTATAAAAATTAAACTTGGTTTTTACCATATCAAACAGTAACTGTCACGAACGAAAATAACAAAGAGTAAAGGTAGATTTAAGAACGTGTTTTTTTTAACTAACCTTCAGATAATATTTAGTAGTTATCTATACAGTAGAAGTATATGTATATTGCAATAAATATACTAGACGATATAGAAAAAACAATTTCCATCATTAGACGTTAGAATTTTAGAATTATCTATTTCTGTTAACACATCTCAACTGAGACCAGATCTTCCACTGTGCATGACAATTGCTTATCGAGGCACACCAAGAAAAAGTTCTAGTAAGTCTATTACCGAAGACGGTCATTACGCCAAAGAATAACAACAACAATCAAACAGAAGATGGTTGTCCCAACAACCATGGTTGTTTGCCTTAAGGGCTGAACACAATCAAACTTATTAATTAACTATAAGGCTCAAGAGGTTTAAGAGCAGATCCGGTAAGGGAATTCAGAGATGGAAATAATCAGATAGATCACTTGGAGGCGAAAGTAGCTGATGCAGCGGTTCATACTGGCCATAACGTGTTCGACGAGTGGGAACCAGGAAAGAAGATCTGTCATGAAGACGACGGCAATGCCGACAAGTTGTTTTAAAGTGTTAAATACATGTAAACATTAGAAAAAATATTCACGAAAAGAACATAATATATTGCGCTGGTAGGGTAACCTGTTTATGAAAACATTTCCGCACGAGATACAAGATGAAAACAATTTAACAACTGACGATTTGTTAATTAATTGATTCTTTTAGAAATACAATTCGTTTCAAACTAAATTACACTACAATTCTACTTGCTCAATGTTTGACGATACTATAGCAGAGCACTTCCAGCTTCTTTGAAATTACAGTTGAAACGTATTCGTTTAAACTATTGTGAATAAAATTTAATTATGTCGGTTCCCAAAACAATCCATCGTTTCACACTGGGATAATTCGAGCTCAATCTTTTTTCCCGGCCCATCATCAACGGAGCGCCATGCTGGTTAAAATTATTTGGTGAGAAATTTTCAAATGCATTATCAAATCATTTCTATGCCAGTATGGAAAACCGGTTTTCCACCAAAAAAAAACCCTAAAGATACAATTGTTTCCCAACCATTGGTGCGCGTGAAAGGTGATGGACAAAAAACAAATTTTCGGCTCATTAGATTACGGCAAGCAAAACCGACCGGAAGTTACTGCCGTGATATTCATCGTCATCCTTATTATCCTCCCGATCGACACACGGTCGAAGCGAATCGCGGCTACAGGGAACCCTCTGTCTCCGAAATACTGACGTTGACGCACAGCTTCAGCGTTCGTGGAAGCCAAACATAGCATAAGGTTCCGAACGGACCGGTTTTTTATTCGTTCACTTTTCATTTGCTCTCACGTACAATAAAAATAATGGGCCACAAAAGACGCCACCGTTAAAACAACATGTCGCGAGCGAAACCTTCTGTTGAGATCGCGAGAAGAACCGATTCAAAGAACTTTCACCAACCAATACTTACAAGAGGAGGACATAGCATCGTCAGGCAAGGACGATCCCACGGGTAACTCGTTTTCTTTGCTACTTTATGCAAATGACTATGCCTCTTACACCGGGCATTCTGGCAAGGGTTATTCTCGGAGGCTAAGGTCGATCTTATAAACGGGGTCAAATCTTAGCGATTGTCAACTGTTTGTGGCCCCGGTTTCTTTATATCACTTTCTTGGGCTAACCCTTTTGTGAGGTGCATTTATTTCACCTTGACACCTAATGTTAGAGATTACCATACAATCTTTGGTCACACAACTAGAATGGTTTGTAAAATGGTTTCATCCGGTTAACAATCTCTACCTTCACGCTTTGTATTCTAGCCAATGAAGCGAATAAATGGAGAAAAGATGATGAATATCATGAGAAGAAGTAATAAAAATCAATCAAGTAGTTCATTGGTATTAATTAAATTACAACATGTTATCGGCGAAGCTTAGATCGGTATGCGGCTCATCACTTGTCATCAAATACCCAAACATATAATTTATAGCTAGATTTAGAGTTTTTAATACACAATACTCTACAATATTGATTGGAAGAATGGGAGTTTGTAAAATGCACATGTTTTAAAATATCTGCACCTTTTTCGGATGAGATGTTGAAGTAGAAACCTCCTGGTTTGTTTAACGTTTCTACCTTGACAGAAAAGAATTGATGTTTTTGGGTTTTGATTGAAATCTGCTGTACGAAGGCATACATCTATTTTATTGTCGTTTTCCATTTGACTTATTTCACTTTATTTCGTAAAAGCCGTCTGATAGGTGAATCAGTTTAATTGACACTGTTCTTTGGGGGCTTACGCCTTTTCGGATCGATTTCGGATCGATTTCGGATTTTGGATGGTCGCTGGGAAAACAGGTCTTACTCGCTTGATGTCCAGATTCGAAGAGGATTAATTTTATTCTTAACTATGCCAAGGCAGTGCCTTGTTCTAAAATAATTATGGGGCCTAATTATGTCGCCCGTTTAGGGGTGTGGGTCGAGTGCTCCGTGGTGGCGTTTGAACTGAGCGCAATGTTCGTTACGCTACAGTTCTTCCATTCAAAGGTTGGCTATTAATCTTAAGGTTCAAATAAGATAAATTATTTGAGCAACTTTCATGAGTGAATATCGGTAGATGTGTTGTTTTAAATTTTTTATGACATTTAATAATGAAAATTTAACTTACTAGCATTTATATCACATTAAACCATAGCAATAAGACAAAGAGCTAAGATAACCATCAACATCAGTTTGTAGTTCGTTAACTTATTGAATGCCAACAACTGTTTATGTTGTGTGGCTGATGCATAATATAAACGTTTACTACCGTCCACTATGATTTGATGACAATACAATGAATTGAAAAGTGCGCTTGGCACCAAAAAACGTCAGTTCTTCGAATTTCTGATTCTAAACAGTTTTCTTGAACGAAATAGCTTTCAATCGAATATAATTTATGTTACGGCGAACAAACGTTAATGAAATATTCAACGTTCCGAAACAAAATAAAATCAACAAGGGGGCAACCAGGCCTCATCATGAGATGAACTGCAAACAGTTCCCTGGTTAATTTTTTTTTTCGAAAAATTAGCATTTCGATTGTCCATCCACCTTGTTCCGTCTACCACCAGCGGTAACATCTTCCCTAATGGAAAATCTTTTCTAGTTGGCGTCGGCGTGTTTCGAATACTCCATCCAATGGGCTGTCCGCTGAAAGAAGGCTGGGGAAAGGGGAGAAAAAAACAAAAAAGGGAAGCAAACCCACCGCGGAAAACCAGCGAAGAAGGAAAATATCGATCGATTGACACCACTCCCTTCTCCATCGGCTCCTGGGCCGGGGGGTGGAAAACTCGTCGGAACGCGTTCGCGTATCGGACGTAGTTTTCCAGCCATACTTTTTTTTTGGTTTCCTTTTTTCCCTCTGAAAATCGCGGCCATCATCTAGGAAAACTCCTCCCACACCCCACTGCGCACGTTAGTCAATGCTTTGTTCGTGGTAAGAGGGGGAGGTATATGAGAGAAAAAAATCTGAAGGGGCCCGGACAGTTCATTGTGTGCAGGGAAAATCGTAGAGGGTGAGAGAGAGTAAAAAAAAAAATGGTTTCGACCGTTGGAAAGGAAAATGGTAAAGTGAAACGAAAGAAATGTGGGAGAGAAAAAAATTAGCAGAACACAACACCAACACTAAGAAACATGTACAGTAGATGACAAACATAACGAATGCTTAAATTTTGCAGAAAAATCATTGTCACACATACATTTTACCCCAGCTTAAGGAATGCATTATGGAAACTATTTAATTCAAAAACTATTCAAATCAAATAACAAAAATATTTTAAGTGTTAAATGTGTGTCTAACAATGTCAATGATGGTTAGTAATTTTCTGCACTGTAAATACTGCCATATTTACGCTGATCTTATTTGTAAATACATAATGATTAAAAATTAGTTTTTTCTGTGCCTTAAATTGTCAGGCACTGTGCGATAAGAAAATAAAATGGAAAATGGAAAAAACACCCTCACGCCAAGTGTGGTCCTCGTTAGCTTCAAGAAGATGGCCGCCTGGGACACTGGAATGGTGCGTCCATTTATTGCACCTTCTGCCTTTGATGGGTGTGGTGCGTACTCGTTTTGCGTACTGCGTTCGTAAAACCCACGATTATGTCGTTTGATGTGAACGAGGACGACGAGCCTCGAATGACTGCATCTAACGGCTCCTTGGAGGAACGTATCTGATCATTTTGAACGATGCTTACGATGATGCTGATGATGATGACGAGGAGGTTGGCATTGATGATAGTTAAAATTATAGCAGCAATAAACGTAACAACCTCGCCAAAGAGAGACGAATACGAGTGGGTGTCCGATTCGGAGAACAGAGGGCCTTAAAAGGACACTTACATTCTTAGGATATAAGAAAGACAAAATATTCCAACGACGTGACACTAGAGAATGAAGTAGAAAATCGAGCTTACAGTTTCCTGAGAGCATTCCAAACATGTCCAAGCATTTTTCCTCGAGACGATGTGATTGGTCAAACAATCGCCGTACGGTAAGAAAGGGAGAAGCATGCCGGAAACACACAGATTTGACTTTTTTTTTCTTTTTAAATCTCCATTTCCTCCCCAAAGCCGACTAGCGTACCAACGATTTCCGGGAAATGCGCTACAAAATGTAAATTTTCCCATTTTTCCCATCCAGCACGATGTAAATGAAATTCGTCTCATTCGCACCGGGTCTTCATCGCATCTTCCGGCCGGCGGGAGCACCGATGTCGTGGATGGACTTTTCCACTAATTGGAAAATGATAGGCAGCCGCGGCCCTCGGTCCGGGAGTGAATATTTCGCCATTAATATTCTTTCAATTTGGTCCGACATTCCCGGGGCCAACGAGGAGACGCTGCTTTTCATTATCCGTCCCGCGAGGCGGTCCTGGACGTGCCGTGGCTTGGCCGGCATAATTTGAATGTCTCAGTTGTCTCTGAAACTTTTCTTTTTTTCCGATCTTTTCCTGTTAGAAGGTTGATTTAAATAAGGAAATTTCCACGCCAGCGACGGTTTGAGGAGCCCGGTTCAGCAATCGATGGTACTTGTCTGTGTTCCCGGGGCAAGGGCTTCGAAATAGAATTGTTATTTTTTCATTTGGTCCGCGCCAGAATGTACCACTTTTCATTAGCATTATTTTTTTTAAGCTCATTTCCCGGCATCTTCTCCCTTGTGGGTAGTTGTTGTTGTTGTGCAGCCGAAAAAGTAGAAACGAAGTGGTACACGGTGGCCAAACGGAATGGCTCACGATGAAAAAATGAAAACTGGTACCATTTGACACCCCAAAATAATCCTTGACTTGTTCGTATGCTCTCGTGATCAGTAATGTTTATAGGTATCTGTTTTTTCTTCTCTTGATGGTTCGTCCTATTATTTAGAGCAGCTGAAGGAGGGTAGGAATCCTGGTATTTGAAAGGTTTCCGTCCAACAGTTCTCCATAACATCAATTCCCTATTCGAGCTGTGTAAAGAGAGTGAGACGGTGATGCTCTTGTTTCTGTTTTTTACTTCTTTTTGTAGTAATTTACATTTTTCATATGAAAAAAAAGTTCAAATAATCTAATTCTGTCCGAACTCGTTGTATTTTAATTGCGTTCTTTACCATACTTCCTCAGCAAATCACTGATTCACTAGTTTTGGAAGCAAATCTGTCAGGATTAAAATAAAACAAAGTGATCAACACGGGATGATTTTATTAACTATTGCTACATTTCAAAGAAAAGGGAAATAAAATGTGGTTAATCAATTGAATTGATGTTTCATTGCCATCTAAGGAAACTATAGAGCACAAATTATAACACAGACGAAATAGCTACAACAATGTTTTCATCATGCTTCAACGATCATTTATTAGACAAAGCCACACCGTATAAAAAACGGTAAAAAGTTAATAAGGATAGTTATCTACCATGAATTGTTCAACTAAACAGAACAGTTCCTCCGCAACATATAAATATTAAAGATGGTAGTGTCAACCGATTATGAATTATAATGAAACTACTGCATTAAACGCTCTTCGAGAATTCGAGCATTCTTTTAAGATGCAAATCCAAGCCGCAAATCTCTCCTTGCGGAATGTGAATAACACACCAAAGGTAAACCCTCGAGAGGAGATCGGGATCTCCGTTTCCGATCAATCAATTCTCATTAGCAGGCGGGCTGTAAAATAATCACCCTTCAAAACATAATCGATCCTTGCCAGGGGGAAACTGCATGCATCAATTAAAAAAGAATGAAAAGACATCCAACCAACAAAAAACTCAGGGTTTGGTCAGGATTGAGAGCAATAAAACTGATAGGTATCCTTTTTTACCCTTCATACCCCCTGTTCAAGCGGTTCCACGTGCCATTCCAATAAACCGGTAGAACGTTGTCGACCGTGTGCCACAGCTTTTTTTGTTTTCCTTTTCTTCGATTAGGTTAGATTTTGATTGACCAAATCCACTCATCGCATATCCCAAAGCAATGCGAAGGGAGCGAGAGAGTCTTAGGTGGTGAACAAATTAGCCAACAGGACTCGGAACTCATAAGTGATAGACCGTAACGCGATGCTTGATCAAAATTTTGAACAAGTTTGCAATGCATCGAAGAACGATCGATGGAAATCGATGCGCTCAAATAATCGCATCGTCGGAGGTGGTATCGATGGTGGTCGCCTGGCTGAGTGATGGCTCCGAGGGCACCTTGAGATGACGGTTTCCATCCTTATGGTTTCCCGAACGAACTGTTGGATCGTTTAGCTGCGGAATATTTTAGAGCCATAAAACCCGCAAAGCATTAACAATCGACAGCAGTTTGCAAAATAAAAAATAAGTATAAACAAATAAAACAGCAGGCTTCAACGAATGAGTCCATGTTTTGGCATGTGGAAGAAGAAACCCCATCTTGTGCAATCTTATGCATCAGCAGAACCCGACCTGCATCCTGTAGCGCTCGTCCATTGCAAACGATCTCGGATCTTTTGAGGATGATAGGTTTGCTGATAGCTTTGGACAGCGGCTTCAGTAACATGACACCAACCATCCAGAGTCTGTGGCGAAGATGAACCGGGTTTTTTTTTAATGCCATCTGGTTTATAGAATGTTCGGGAAGAAATTTTGCAAGTTTATTTCATACTACTTTTGGCAAAAAATTCAATCTTCCATCTAAGATTAGAAGTTTAAATTTGGGAATCATTTAGTTTAGGTAAATCATTTACAGGCTTTTCTTCTATTTACATAATTTTGTAAATGACACTTTAAAAATTTAACATTACAATTTAAACAAGGTAAAAACTTCCCCTATTTCATTTCATTATGGGCTCCAAATCTCAAACTGAGCAGGTCTAGTGGAAAGCACTCTTTTCAATAATTTTCACCAATAAGTTCTTTTTTTCTCCTTCTATTTACAAATTCTAATTCACTACACTGTTACTAGATAATGTTTTATATAACGTACAAATAACTAACATAGTTCTTTTGATTTTTCTTGAGTACACAACAAAATTGAAATCACGATCGTCACTTCGTCCTTTAGAATTACAGATTAGAAAGCGAGAATATAAGTGGTAGATAATATCGGTGGTTTTTTTCGGTTTTAGGTTTTCTCCCCGGGGATCTCTTAACCCCGGATCCATCCTCGGCCAAGCATTGTGCTCATAGCTAGGTCCGCATCTGATCATATTAGGCGAATTATTTCTTAACGCTTGTTTAACATAGGCCATGCATAATTAAAACATGCAAGTTCTATTTAACTGAATTAGTTAAAATGTACCAACTTCATGCAAAAACAGGTTCCCACCAAAGCGGAGAAAATTTAATTATATTCGTATGCCGTATCAACTCCGAACTTCAAACAGTTTTCGAGCATTCCTCATTTTTATGACATCGCCGCCCATCGAAAGACGGCACACGTAGAAAATAATTCAACTAATTTTTTTCACTGATACATATTCCGAACGAAACTGTTATTATATTTTCAACGCTTTTTCTGCACAGACATCGGTCGTTTTATGCACCACCCTTTCGTTCATCCGTAAGCACGAATTTTTCTATATGCCACTAAAACGCTCCCGATAATGATGTGAATGGTGTCGGTTGTTAGGAAAAAAAAGCCTTCACCGCCTTATTTTTCTCCCATACCCGACCAAACGCCGCTTTCCAGTCTTAACACGGGGGAAGTCAACTAGTTGGAAGTGGAACACCGACAAAAAAAACGGTTAATTGTAATAAATTTTAATGAAAAGGATACCGATTTTTTTATCCTCCTTGTCCAGTTTGTGTCCCGTTGCTCTTTATTTGTAGCACTGACACGGGGCAAAAGATACCAATGTTACAGTTTTTTTTTTATTCAGATTTGTGTTGTTTCCTATCACGTAATTCTTCCCCAAAGGTTTGAGAGGATGGCATTTTCAAAAAACATTTACCAAAGCTCAACTTTGAATTTTATCAATTTTAAAACATCAGCAAATGACGGACGGCTTTGAACAAGGGCTGCTTGCCAATTGTACGCCGTAACCCATGGGAGGAATACGTTTTCCGTGAACCCATGTCAGTGTAACAAGGTTTTTTATAGCACTGTTTTTTATTAATTTTTATTGTCCGTTGCAGAAAATTTCCATTCTAAAGCAGCTTTAGCGCAAAGGGAGGACGCTATGTTTTACCATTTTGAACTAGGTTCACAATAGGATCACGTGACACTGTACGGTAATACTGAACAAACTAAGCAAAATCAATTGTATCTTGGTATTTTTTCCATTTGTTTTTAATGATACATAAAACAACAAGCAAAAAACTGAATGAATATAATATGACATTAGGAATGTCCAACGCAATTACATTTTTGTGACGTCTCCATTGATCAATTTAAACCGAGGGTTGTGTTCAGGAACAAATCTGTCAAAACAGCTACGTAATACTTCCCACTACATTGTAGCAATTGGTATGTTATTTTCAAGAAAATATTTTTTTTAAGGAATAAATTTTAATACAAAAAATCCCTACATAAACTTACTACTTTTTGAAAGGTTTTGAAAAACTGTTCTTGCATATTTGAGAATTGATTGATTTTGTATTTATATTTTATGTTAACTGCAAGCGAGTTTTTTCATGTTATGAATACTGTTGACACTTAAAAAACTGTACTTGAATCAAAATTAATGTTACAATATCTTTGTTAATTTCTCCAAAAATAATAACTCTCAGTGTATTATGTCTAGGTAGTTATATTATGTCTATGTGGTAGTATTGTTATGTAGTTCATAAGTTCATGCAGACCCTGTAAAGCTTTCTAAAGGTACTCACAAAACTGCTCTACTCAATTTACGGATGTGGAAAATAAATCCTTGTCAATAATGATGTAACCTACTTTCAGGTGAACATCTGCATCATATCCGCTCAATGAGACGTGAAATATGAACCATATGTGTTTCATTTTTTTAAATCTTGCATGTCCACCAATGTGCCATTACATTTCACCTTTCACCGAAAAATGAGCCCCAACTAAAACACTAACGCAAAAGATTTTACTTATGCAATGCAACAATCTCGTGAAATCCGTCCGAGTAACGCACCGGACACCAAGGATGGGCTAATAATTTGTGCAGGAAAAAAAAATCAACCGACACCCAGAACCTTACCCATTTTTTCCTTGCATGTCACCCAAGAAAGCAGCTCAAACTTGGAGTCGGTGAATGTCCGTCACCTCGCCGTCTAAAGGCAAAGTGGATCGTATTTCACACGTCGGTGCGTACACTGGTAGGGAACAAGTAGGGAAAGTCTAATTAAAATTGGATTTCCAGCCAATGGGTTGCTTGAAAGTTGGCAAATGAAAGGCGATCGATTGCAACCCTTTCTGCCAACCAGGTCAACATTCCACTTGGTCGGCAAGGGCGCGAGGAAAGAATTCTCCTAGCGAGAAAGATAATACCACCACGAGGCGCAAGAAGGATGCACCGGGGCTTCCTTCCTTCGATTTGTCAAAGGAAATCAGCGGTGAAAGTTCGGACGTGACAGATGAGAAATGAGTTTTTCCTGCGTCGAATGGAACGCACCCTCGCAAGCTCTTTGTTTCTCGAGATTTGGCAAGAAAAACTCGAAATCTTCAAGGAAAAATAAAACCCTTTTTTTTATTTAGCGCTTCCGGAACCCTTCATTCATTTATCATTTCCCCCTAGTGAAAGGATTCTTAGTTCATCTCAAAAAAACTCCTAGGTGATGGAAGTCTTGTAATGGGAAAAAACAAACTCAAGTTGAAATGTGTATGAAAATAATTTAACCCTTCTTCCGCTTATCTTTCACTGTAGGTGGCCAACATTACCCTTTTCGGAGTTGAATGACCATGCAAATCCCAACTGATGTAAATATCGATTTTTATTCAACCTTTTTTAATTACACTCCCTTTTCAACCCTTCCGGCAGTTTGAAGATTATGTTTGAAACCCTCGTGGAAGAGGACTCATTTTAAAGATTGACGATGGTTCTTGAGACAACTTCGTGTATTACTGAGAGTATGGGAAATAATATCTTCTAATTATATATAACTCTATGTCCATAAAATTCTCAAACTGAAATTTATTATAAAGTTATAGATAAAATCTAAGCGGGGAATAGTGGTAAAAGGATGACATTTGAATAGTCTTTTATTTTACCTAGAACACTTCATTAAGTGGTTAGTATGACGGGCTGTCCAAGAAAAGACCAGAACGCCCGTTACTGAGTGTTCCATAAACACAAATATGTATAAATTGCACAAGAGTCCTTCTTGAAATTAAGTAGCAGTAGGTACTGTTCAGTATACTCGTTTCATTTAAATTGCTCTATTTCAAATGGGGACAGTTGTACGAGGGTTGCCTTTTAAGTTTCGGGATTTGAAAAAACTGGTGATGCAATCTGTTAGTTAACAATTTTATCGTATAGTTTGACGTTTTTGAGGTTATACGTACTCAGAACGTTTTGACATACGAGCGCTATTTGTGTTGTTAAAAAAATGTTCAAAGTGTCAATGTCCGCCAAATTGTGGAATTGTGTCGTGGACATTTTCGTGCAATTATTTTTTGCAACTTTCGATGTGAATTGACACGGCAGTAGTGCATGAATGAACTTAATTCAACTTTTGGCGATGAAGCTCCATCAATGATCAGTATTTATCGATGGTTTGGAGAATTAAATCGTGATTGGAGTTCACTCCAAGATTAATTTCGTGAAGGTCGTCCAAAATCAGTTGTCGTTCCGAAAACAATTGATGCTGTGCGTGAACGGATATTGCAAGATCGTCATGTGACTTTTTGTGAGATAGAGACAACCTTAGGTATTACTGGGACCAGCATATACTTAATATTGCATGAACATTTAACTGTCAAAAAAATTTGCTCGTGTTGGATTCCACACAATTTGTCAATCTCTCAGAAAAAGACTCGTGTCGATTGGTCCGAAGAAATGCTCGAAAAATACGATTGCGGTGCTTCAAAACTCGTCTTTAATATCGTGACAGGTGATGAGTCGTGGATTTACGTGAATGAGCCAGAAACTAAACTGCAATCGGCTGTATGGGTGTTTCAAGATGAGCCGAATCCAACCAAAGTTGTTCACGCACGAAGCACTTCCAAGCAAATGGTCGCATGTTTTTTTCGGAAAAACTGGATTTATCGCAACCAAACCTCTAGAACAACGCAGAACAGTCTATTCTGAGTGATACACAACAATTAGTTTGCCAGTTGTCTTCCAAGAAATCAGGAAATTCAACCGCCGTCGACGGATCACCCGTCACCACGACAATGCGAGCTCTCACACATCGGCTCAAACAACTGCAGTTTTGAGTACTCAAAACATCGATTTGATGAGTCATCCGCCATATAGTCCTGGATCTAGCACCAAATGACTTCTTTTAATTCCCTTACGTAAAAAACAAACTTAGAGGTCAACGTTTGTCAACACCTGAAGAAGCGAAGATCTCTCAAAAAAGGCTCGTGTCGATTGAAACTTTAGACATTTTTTTAACAACACAAATAGCGTTCGTATGTCAAAACGTTCTAAGAACGGATAACCTCAAAAACGTCAAACTATACGATAAAATTGTTAGTTGGTAGATTGCATCACTAGTTTTTCCATATCCCGAAACTTAAAAGGCAACCCTCGTATCTGTTTCTGTTTTAGCCTTAAACAAAAATTAAGCCTCAAACTGTCGATCTTAACCGAGGTCGATGTCGAGCTCGATAATCTCTAAACAACATCATCTGCTTCCATGATTATCGTTTTATCGTTTACATAATTTTAAAAAATAATGGGGGAGGTAAAAGTTAGTTGTCAAATTAATAAATCAATAAACAAGTCAATCAAAAAATTACTTCAAGATAAAATTATGGTTTGAAAACCACGAAAAATTATCTGTGCAGGATTCAATCACGTTAATACGAGTTTCTTAGTTTTATACTTTCTTGTTAATTTTACTTCATACACATTAACTAATTTTTTTCGAACCCTTCAAACAAGTAAACAGGAATTGGAAAAATTATTGTTTACAACATCAAAGAAGAGTATTTGTGTTGGTCAGCTTAAATAACTCATACTGTCTATCAAGTAATCTATTGAAGATGAAACCACGCTAAGTACTTGAGGTGTTTATTCAAGCAAAACTTCGGAGGTAATTTTCTTCTTCACTAGGAAAGAGTAGGGAACGAAGCTGGAGAAATAGATGGGAGTACTAGGCAGGAAACCAGGAAGTGTTTGCTTGTGGTTCATGTTGGCAAAGGTATATCTTTGCATTATTTTGTTTTCCTTTGTTCGGCTTATCCCAGACATCCTCGGTTCGGTCCAGTTCGTCACAGTTCACTTGCGAGTGTGGACGCGCCATTCGTCTCTGTTCAGCGAGTGGAAAACATGACGATCTGTCTAGCCCAGGATTGCCTTCCAACCCTAGACCGAAGTGACATTGACCCCCGAGTGGACGCTTACCAGGGGCAGAAGTTTATGGTCAACACCACACCTCACCTAACATGTTCGCACAAAGAGTCCTTAGCGGATAGCTCTCTCGATGGGATTCTGAAGTGTCCGAGCTGATTTTCACAGACGACTGAATCGATGACGTCGCCAACTCCCTGCATCGACTTGACTGTCGCGTTTTTTCCTCGTGATTTCCCTGGAAAAAAGAAAGGGTTAATTCCACCGTCGAATCCCAACAATATGACGCGAAGCGGTTCAACAGGATGGAAGGATAAAAATATTCACTTCAACTGTTTTTGCTAGCCGGGGGAAAGTGAGAAAAAATCGATATTCCATTTACTTTTCGTTGGAGAGCGAAAGAAGCATACAGGAATCAAGGGTTAAAACTGTTTCACTTTGTCCTTTGCTGGAGACAAGAAAAAAGAGTTATTTTGTTTGCACCATTTGAAGCGCCTCTTTTTATTTTATTTCAATTGATTCGTGAGTTGAATGAATTTTTTAGTTAAAAATTGTTCTTTATTTATTTATTTTAATAACATTTTAATAAAACTATAATTTTAATCTCTTTTAAAACAATACAAAGCTGCTATTAATTTGAAATAACATTCAAAATGTAAGTTTTATAAATATCTTTTAAAAAGCGAAATTCAACATATTGAGGTTATAGACCACATTCCATGTTGTTATGTTCAGTGAAGTAGTCGGCATCAATTTTAAGCAAATTTGACAAACAACAATTTTCAACAAACTTGTTTATTTTTAAACAATCATTTCTTTAACATTGTATTATTTACCATTTACTTGTCAGTAGTTTAAGTTTTATCATGTAGTTGTCTTTGAACTCATTTAGTGCGATTAATACCACATTGGCGGATGAAATGGGCCAGTTTTGCATACTCTATCATCATGTTCCGGCGCCGCCATGTACCGGCCCGAGTCGGGTCCATTTTTCTCCCCAAGCAGACCATTTCCAACACCTTCCAGACGTCAACTTTCCACTTGTCTGGGCGGGGAAAACAATATAGAAAATGCTGAAACGTACGCACATCTCCACTCACTCGACCATGACGTCCACGAATGGAAGAACGATACGGGTTTCTTTTTTGCTCGTATCCACTGGGCCAAGCTCAATCAATGTACAACATAAATCATCATTATCAGCAACAGCAACTACATCATCGGCCTGCATGTCGTTGGATAGCGTATCGCATCTTCCCATCGTGTCCATCGGAAGAGCAAACGCCAGACACGGCGCGCACATTCAAACAGACACACACGCGAGCGCTCGCACACGCCCAAGATCGTTCTGCCGTGTCGGGCTTTGGGAAATTCAATTTGCTACGGACTCCTTCGGGCCCCAAGACCGCAGTGAAAAACTCGCCGGCCGTGGAGGTCCCGGCCCAGCTGCTGGCGAAACCGAGGACCAGCTCTCCACCAACCAGGGCAGTAATTAAATTTACATATTTTTAATAATTTTAATTAGTTTTCTTAACGATATTACAACGCAAGAAGTTTGTTTATTACAAATTTACCCAGCTTCGAGCGAGATGGTCACGAGGGAAATGAGGAAAACGCAAGGGAATGTTCTTTTTCAGCGCTCTTTTTTTATTTCGAGCTCATCGATCTGGGAGATACCTATGTGCGCTTCTCGAAGAAAGGTGTCGTTTATTGGCCCCGGGCCCTGTTTATGAGCAGCGGCCGCGTCACTTCGAAATCGTTTCTCAATACGAAACCCCCTCTCGGATGTATGAAAGCGCGACTTTCCGCGCGAGGGCATGGGTGATGAGTACAACTGCCCTTTTCTAGAACGGCTCCTAAAACCAGCCGTAAAGTGTGAACCGAAGGTATGTGCGTGTGTGAAAACTGTGCGAACAACTAAATATTGCCAACAGCTTGTCGGAATGGCACCAGCTACGTTCAAGCCATTTCAAATTAATTTTTTATTTTATTGTTACATTGGGGATGCATCGTTCTTTGTCTCATTATGCCAGCAGCTCTAACTGCACCAACACCAAGTGGGGATAAGGAGTAAGTTGTCTATATGAAATAAGACGAATAATTTCCACAGGGCATTTTATCGTGTGTGTCTACGTTTCCATATAATTGCGACACGGTTTAATAATTGATGAGTCCATTCGCCGAGGCACTGGGGCAAGGGAAGTATATGTTTCGCTATTTTTTCGGAAGATTTTTTCTTCCATTTACTTACTTAACTCAACCTGTGGTCACAGCTTTCCGCAACCGCATGCGGTTGCGTTTTTGATCCGTCAAACGAGCACAAGTTTTTGCCAAAAATAATACTTTAGTGTTTGAATTTACCAATTATATGAGCATACAATCTCATTAAAGTCTACTAGGAACAAAATTTACTGTTGACATATCAAAACGCAAGAGTCTGTGGCAAGAATCAAACTCGTTTGATTTTTTAGTACAGAAACCGCAAGGTCTTGCGTCTGCGGTGACAGCCCATGACAGCTCCTATCTCTCCCATGGGAAAAAACGCAACCGCATGCGGTTGCGCAAAGCTGTGACCAGGGGTTCACCATTGCATACGTAACGACGTCGGGTTGGAGATGGAACGATGATACTAACGTTTTTGTTTTTTTTATATAACTTTTTCTTCCGCTCATTTGCATTGGGAACACCATTCGCGTCCAAAACCAAGTCGCCTTCGTCGTGAAAAGCATATCTTAGTTTCTCGAACACCCTCATTAAGAACAAACGAAACATACGGAAGAAGAAAAAAACATACGAAATGGCGATTTTTTGTACCCGATCCATTGTTCTACACTCCCACTTTGAGCACGTAATTGTGTACATTACAGGAGACACATCAAAAGTTGGAGTAACATTCTTAGCTACCTCTGCTTCCCATGTCTCATTCCACCGCAAGCTCGTATCACAATTTGGCCTCCACCATTTTTAAGGAAACTCGAAAAAGTAAAAGGGCTTATAAGCCAAACTCTCAAAAATGCTGAACATTTAAAAAAATGGAATGGATACACCTTTTTCTGGCCTGATTCTCAAACGAAATATGTAGATTAAACTGGTCTCCATAGAGAAAATGCCCTGACAAACAAACAAAATCATTTAGATTTACAGTACCGCAACGCCCGTACCTAAATAAAAAAGGAAATAAATAAAATATAGATTGACCTCAATTGATTTCACTTGTTGTGCTTGTATGAAATTTAGTAAAATCTTGTCATATGTAGCCATATTAATTTGTTAAACCAGTCAAGTAAAGTACTATATAAGTCGAACTTTGAATAAAGAATGTATGGATGAATAATACAAATGTTTATTTTAGTACCATTTTGGGTTAATTCTGTTACCCATATCCCATTCTCTTAACCAGCTTGTGTTGCATTTAGACCAGGGGTCGGCAAAGTGCGGTCAGCGCGCCAAATCCGTCCCGCCAAATGATTTTATCCGGCCCGTTAGAATATTTTTGTGCTTCATACAAAAAACCCATCCCAATTTTTTTCGGATTTGCCAGGTTTGTTTTCTTCTCAAACATGAAGATGAAAATTGTTTAACGAGGTGTTCCTGTTATATGTTTATCGATAACATTTACAAATCTCTTCATTACAAAGGGTTTGAAAACATTAAAGCATCGATTAAAGTATCCGGCTCGCGCCTTCGGTTTCTCTTAAATCATCTGACCCTTTTTAGAAAACGTGTGCCGATCCCTGATTTAGACCAAAGAAGCTACAGTTGGCAAGAATTTGGTAGAAAGTCAAAAAGGAAAAGTTTTTACTACAGAAACTCTTAGAAGTGCAGAAAAATAAAACATAAAAAAATTTACTCTTTTTTGTTGACAATTCTATTCATAACCTTTTTTACTAACAAAAACCAAGTACGAGGTTCAGCAAAATATAGAAATATTTAAGAAAAAATCGATACTCAAACTGATAAAGTATTGCAGCTTATAATCGACTTTTGAGTAAAACTATTCGCATCGATTTGAAACATTATTTTACTAATGGATGTTATTTATTTATCATCGTTCACTAATTTATTAATTTATTTGATACTCTAGTCTGACACTCTGGAGTCCACAAGAGGAAAAATATGAACACGTGGTTTAATAATTCACTCACATTGGTTTTTGGTTGGTAAAAATTATCCAAAACTAAAATGAAGAGCACCGCTAATTCTTTGTAGTGAAGTATTAACATCAGTGTTGATTGAAGCTACGTGCCACGACAGACATCTGCTCATTTACTGCATAGCTAGTAGTCAATGCTTAAAAATCAAATTGCAGGCCTTGTCATATATCATTAGACTGTCTCGATCATTTAATCTTCAACATGTCCCCTCTTAGTTCTTTCTTGCAAAATAAGTGGATTGCTTTTCCTCAGTTAGACTCATATAAATCCATCAGTCCATCCGGACAAACACTGAATATGGTTTGACAAACAGAGAAAAACAACTTTCACCAACAGGAGTTACAAAACAAAACGGGGAATCTGCATTTTGCTTAGGGAATTTTTCCTGGCAAATCTGATTCACCATCTCGCTCAGTACGCCATCATGCCATTCTTCACCTCTGCTCGAACTCACACACTGGCAGCATTTATGCGGTGCAGGTGCAGGCGGGGGCCACGGAAGGACGCCGTCGTCTGCTAATGAGGCCCTAAAGAAGTCGGTTGACGATGGTTGATGAGTGGCACGACGAGAATGAAGTGGAATGCGCCCACCACCGGCCCGTTGCCCCAACGCGGGACGCCTAAACCCTAATGAACGGAGGACTTGAACCGGGAACGGAATTCTTTGGGGTCGCGGGACCATTAAAGGAAACCCGATGGTAGGACCGTGTAGTGGAGGGGCGGGAGGATTTCAAAAGATTTTTCAATTGCTCGCTCCAGCTCGAGCGCCGTTGGTATGGGTGGAAACACTTCCGGCGAACAGCCGGATGCGGCCCGAAATCCGGGGGTTTCGTCCGAAGAAAAAGGGATTTTTTCTTTCCAACCGGTGCACCACGGTCCGGAACGTCCAAGCTGCAGTGGTTAGGTGTGTGTGCGTCATGGTGAGTACAGTGCTTTTCAGGGTTTCAGGCCCTGTTTGCAAAATATCTTCGACAAAAGCGGGGGAGACAGTGAAGTGCGAGGATTGCATACACATGCTAATTGCGATAACGCTGCTTAAGACCTGGCCCGGAAAAGTGTTTCCTTCGGGTCTCCTTCGCTTGGTGCGCCTTTCAACACCCTTGTCGTCTTGCACATATGCACTTGCACTTATGCCAACAGGCGCGGGTTCGACGCGGCGTGAGTACATATTTGGAATGCCGACTGATGCATTGATGCAAACCAAAATGCAAAAACATAATACATTAAACCTTCACCATCACAAGCCGCCACACCATCGCCAGCTGGATGTCGCACGGGAAATGCATTGTTTGGTGGCGGATTTTCCGGCACATTCGCTCGAGGGAAGCAAACAGGCAAATTTTCCAACCATTTCACGCCCACGAAAAACACTCCTTCAGCCACCACAATGCGGCTGACGCGAGACAAACATATGTACAAGTGCAATTACATCGACTCTCCAGACAAATGCCAGCACTTGCGGTGCATTAGTAGCTAGGTTCGCAGATTGCAATCACTCCTTCGCTCGATAACCATCTCGCTCTAACGTGCCGGAGTGTGGACATTGGAGTGGGACGTGAAGAGGTGTAATTTGCACCATAATTACTATCGGGTATGGAACTCGTGGGAGGAAACTTCAATGTTTCAGTGGAAATCAAGTATGGAAAGGGGCTATGGCTAAAGAAAAGTGTATGTTCGAGCAATAGCTTACACAGTACAGGCGATTTTATGTAGCTTGTAGTGAACCGTAGCGCACTCTATAAAACCTTGATGTCCTTAATATTCAAAAAAAGTCGGTTTACAAAAGCCTTGCTGTGAATTCAGTTTTAAGGTATTGTACTGGAAGTTTGAAAAGGATGGTTTGTGATTGTGGCAAAAAATGAATGCAACATTCAGTTAAAAATATTTTCGATTCCCTCCAACGTTGTGTCATTTCTGATTGAGAAATATTTACTTCAAGTTTCAAACAATCGTTATATTGCCTTACCTGTCAACACCATCTGTATAGGGTTATTGCCATTTGTCATCGAATCAAACCAGTTTTAAACACATTATTTGAACTTGTATTTCTTGTATAAAGAAACATTTGGACATTCATCATGAAAACACAATTCGTAGTTTTATGGATCAAAATAATAATAAAAAAATCAAACGAACGATTTTCTTAGCAAGGTTTCGATACTCACTTGGCAGGTTGGCTCACTAAAATGTTGTATTAAAATTAAATCATTGTTCGTTTACATCTCCGGTAGACCAAAACAATGCTCACTGAAGTCACCAGTGTCAAATGTTATTTCATTCCAGTAAAAGATTGCATTTGCCTTCCAGCACCATAACACTACTAACTTCAAACTTGCACCACATGCGCGGAAACTATTATCTTAGTAAAATTTGAGGAGGATATTCCAGAGACAAATAACGATAACACTTATAACAAAATCAGTCTAATTTCAAATTGAAGTAGAATCGCCCATTTTTAAAATAATTTATGAAAAGTATCAGCCTTATGTGAAAATCAAATAACACATACGCATAAAAACAAATTTCCAACCTAAAATTATAAAAAATTAAATAAAAAATAACTAAATAAAACAATAAAATATAGAAATGAAACACATGTATTTCAAAAGAAAGTGAGTGAACTCTGTAAACAAATGGTTTTACAAAATCTTAACACTTCCCGTCAATAATGATGTCTTATGTTACAGTGAGTAAAACACTTAATAATTTCAGCAGACAACTGTAGGATTTTCTTTAAAATGTTCACCATTACCATGCCATCCTAGCATAGTGGAATGGAAGCTAATTTACAGAACCGATACCTAAATGATTGCAACCAATTTGTTATGTTGTTGGGCTCGTGTTTCTCACATAAACCGTTCCGTGAGCGACTCACAACCAACCACACCGTGAAAAACTAGATCACACCGATAATAAGTTTATATTGAACATTAAACTGCTCCTGATTAGCAGCGCAGGGGATGCTCAAGAAAATATCGGCTGGATATGCTGCTGGTAGCGTTAGCTACTTGTACGGCGACAAATTGGCTTCCGTGGAAAATGTGGAAACGTTTCCTTCGAAATCAACTACCACCGTCGCGGCAGTCGAGAGTGGAAGAAAGAATGGCCGCCTTCGAGGGCGGCGTGCATCGTAAATCAATTTAGTTAAATTGCACATGAAATTACCTTTCCCCCTGATAAATAGCACCGTTTAATAGGTTGATTAATGTACGCCGCACCGTTCCTCGTTGGTAGGGATCGGTTTATTTTTTCGCTCCTCCAACAAACCTCTACAACTCGACCGGAGTGTCCCGATCGGAAGCCTTGATGAGCCTGAGGAGCGCCACCACGCTTCATAATTGGTCGTAACACGGTATAGTGGTCTTGATTTGAGACCATTAAGACGCGGTAGTGTTCGAATGCCGCGAAAAGGATGCGAACTAGTTTCGGAAGCCGTTTTGTCATCCTCTGGGTTGGAACGCGAGGACGTAAAGATGTGCCCGGTCGTTTCTGCAGGCCACCAGAGGCAATCTGTATTTTATTTAATTGTTCAATATTGTGGTCCTGATTAAGTTATTGAGCCGCGTCGCACGGAGTGGGCTTTGATTAATTTGGGGGCGGAGGCTGGCGAAGCTCTAAAAGCACACCTACCTGCTCGTGGGACATCAAATTTGCATGGAATGTTGAGTTCATTTATTTTTATATGCAATCAATCGAGCTGCCCTGCAACGTTGGAGCGAAGCATGTGTGGTCTTGGTACATAAAATGGATCCATAAAAACGTACGAGTAGTTGATGTTGCAGTGGACGGTTGAACAGAAGCTTAATCTTGTAAAACATACCGCAATCGATCAACTTGTTCCACGACTCGATATCAGAGGAGTGTCGGTTGGTGAGGCATTTAAATTGATCATAAAAATAATAATCCCATTTCTGTCCAATTAAGGATTCTGCTTTAACAAAGGTAGTTTTTTTTCTTCAAAGGTTTCCTTTCTATCTTCACATCATCCTCAAGCATTTAATTTTTCTCGTCGCTTTTCATAATCCCTCCAGTTAAGCCGCGGATATCCTAGTAAATTTCAAGTGATGGAAAAATCAATTTTCATAGCACTCCGCTGCTAAAGCAAGACAAACAAGACGCACGCGTAAGACCTCGTGATGGATATTTTTTCTCCCGCTGATCTACCGGAAATCGACCTAGCGCTTTTGATGAAGAACAAATTGTCACACATACACACATAGACACACGCCAGTCGGAAAACATTCGGCGGGAGGTGGACCGGAGATTCGACACGCCATTCACCAACATTAGCTTTCTTCGCTTGCTGGTTTTTTTCCACTTTTCACGTAAGTCCTTTATTTCTTTCTTTTTTTTACTGTTCGACCAAATTGCAAACCAATCGGAAGGCGTGGGTTTTCCAATTCTGGAGGATGCTTGGAGGAAAGTGGCAGTGTGAAGGGCCGCAATAAGTTTTCATTCAATTAGTGATTCGAAATCTAATTTTCCTTACGCTTGTGCGGAATTAGGTTCATGTCGCGTCATGGAACGGAGGTTTTATTTGCTATCTTGAAGGTTTTCGTGCTGACGAGATTACTGTGTCCAATATAAAGCCTTAAAATTGTGGCTGCCAGCCACCTTAAGAAGAGCACCGCAATACATATCCGAATAAAATTCTATCAAATGGAACTGTTTTTGCTCGAAATAACTGACCACGAATACATATCAAGAAATAAGAATTATCATAATCGAAATGCTGACGACAAATAATGCAGAAAGTTTGATTTAAATTGCTCATTCGAACCCATTAGAAATATCATCTTACGATTTTTTTGTAGTTAGAATATATAAAACAATAAAACTTAAATTACAAAACTGTAACCAAATATAAATTAGTTAGAAAACAATTTCAATCCATTCTATTATGTAAATATATTTTCCTAAACTGACGAAGTATTTAAGTCGATTTCAATAAAAGTGAAACGATTTTTAGATTATTAAAATTCTTTCAAATAAGCTCATCAAAAAGAATTTATGAAAACAAGTCTTTCATCTTGATGTCGAGCTTCATAGTCCATACAGGTTATGGAAACTTCATTTTGTTCTTCGTTAACCTTATTGGAAACGTTACGACAACATGTAAAATGAGGAATATGAGGCCTGGAAAATACGGATGGGAAAATACAAGCAAAACTTCAATCACGCCTCCTCCCTTCTCATGCGCATTTTTTCTAAACTTACGATATTGTCGACCCGTAGGGCTTCCCCTTCCTTCTCTCCCCAGAATCGCCCGTTTCGCGATGAGTGAAAGAAAAAACCAACATGATAATGAGCGTGGCTCTATGCGTTCCATTTTATTTTCGCTTACCACCCGTGGTGGGCGCTGATGAGGGTGGTCAATTGGAATATGGTTACCGGCACGCCGAGGGGTGTCAAACTAATAACGTACCATCGGCCATCGCGTTGTGTGATGGGACGTCGGAGAGGAGTTGCCAGGGAGGAGGAGTTGTTGGTCGCTAGGGGGAGGAAAAAATAAAATCCACGTCCACCACATGCCCGCCCACACTTCGGTACGTCAGCCAGTTTCGGGCCGACTGAACTTAATGGAGTTTGACGTGTATTTGCAGAGTTCGCCTGCCATTCTCGGTAAAATTTGTTTTTTTTTCTTATCGCCCCTGGTAGCGGGAATGTCCTTGACGACGCAAATTTTCCAACAACCCAGAGGCCCCACCCAGGAAATGGCATCTTCGGCAACTTGAGCTGCAGCATCTTACGTTTCGTTCGGAGGTACCTTTGAAGAAAATATTCGCTGTAGCGCAAATTTGAATGAACGCCGAGAGGACTCGAGGAGAAGTGTTTTTGCTCGTTTCCGCCCATTCTTGACAGCTGCCTAGACAACACCACGTGCAATTCCACACGAAACCATTCTTTTTTTTTATTCTTGCATATTTATGGCGTATTTTCCACCCCAATGTACTTTCTTAGGTTACAAATTGAAAATGCCTAAAAGAGGCAAGATCTTGTTATTTGATATCAATATTTTTAAATTTAAGATTTAACACATTGATTAAGTAGTAGAAAATAATATTTATTACACTTTTATTTTATTACACCACTCATGATAAAGTGGCCACACAAATTAGTGCACAATCGAAGCGTTTACCTGATCATAAAAATTCAAATTAATTAATTCCTTTTTATTTTTGCCATTTACACGGTCTCGTAAATAATGAATTGCCATAAAGAGTTGAAATGCACGCATTTTTTTAATATGTTCTGCGGAATGCAATAAATTTTAAAATCAACACAAAACAGCACAGGAACTTTTTTGATACACAAAAGAATACGAAACAAAAACCTAAACTTTAAAGGAGAAGATGCTAATCGGTGGTATTTATTGGAAAACAGCAAAGGACTAGCTCTTAAATATGAGTATAATATTTTTCTTTAATAAATAAATTTTCTTCGCACGTCAGCTGGGTACAATTTATGATCAACTATATTCCATTAAATTAACATACATCAACCTACCAAGAAACACCTAATTGCTAATGGACCAGAAGGCGGCCAAATTTATGACCATACAAAACAGAACCATAAAATATCATTTCTATCGCAGTGTTAATTTTACCATAGAATTCAACAATTACAGCACTTTACTCTTGGCCCTGCCTAGTAATAAAATGCTTCGGTGCGGGCCCTGAAAAAACCACATGAACATACAGTTGGCGCGTTGAGTCCGGAAAAAACCATTGGCTAGGTCACACTTCAGTGCACGTGAGGCTGCCATTTTATTTTTTTCGCTAAACTTAAAAAGCCACGCTACGGCTTCAGTTGCACCGTTTTGCGGATAGACATGATAAGAAAAGAAAGGAAAGGTAATGTGGACACAAGTGGCAGCGCGTGAACAAACACGCACTAGCTCCCTCCCATCGTTTATGCGGACATGCGAGATGGGCTGTCACTTTTTTGCACCCAACCATGCCGAAATGCATACGGATTCACCATTTAACCAAGCAGCTTGCCGTTTTCATCTAAGTTCCTCACGTCCGGGCATCGACTAAAGGAATGCCAAGAGCAGAGAACCAAAGTTTGACGGATGGGTTTCCTTACGTTTTTATGCTAGGATGACATTCGAGACTTTTTTTTGCGCTAGTGTTCTCTTTCTCTCCCTCTCTCTTGTTCTAACAAACACACAGATACTAACTCAAGGGTACCCTACAGTGCAGCAAAAGTGCAAATGCAACCGAACTCTTTGGATCCATTTGGTCCTACCCCTTTTTCGAACGTCCAAAGGCGAAGTGTTGCAGGCAGAGGAACCCTGAAGACCCTTATTCTCTCTAGCCCATCCTCTACCCTCGGCGGGTTTTGCTCGACAAATTGGCAAGTGCAAATGTGAGGAGTGCGAATGAATAATGGAAGAAATGGAAAAAATGGCGATTCCTGACTGTTGGTATTACAAGACCCAGTCAAAAACCATCCCTTAGTTGGTTGAACATCGGACCCATCCATCAAGCAATCATATTTGCACAGTTTTGTTTAAGGCATGTAGTTTTCTAGCATGAACGGTCTCTAAAGAATATTCCATACCTATATTATGGATGTACCTTTTCTTTTCAATTCGCCATTTCTTTTTGCCGTCGGGAAACTGTTGGTCATGCAGAAGAGCTTTCATTCGCTTGTTGTTAGTATTCTGTGCAAGAAAATACTACATACTGAGCAAACACTATGCACAGCTTACGCATATTGAAGGTGCATCTATATTTCATTTTTGTATTTGCTTTTTGAGGCAACATATTCTAGACTTCTTGAGGACACTTGAACTGATGCAATTTTGTTTGTGCACTATATCTTCCTCCATAACGAACGGCAGCAATGGTGTCCGGACAGGGTGCACACATTGGTGACTGCTTTTATTTTCACTGTATAATGATGCTATTGAATTTTCACGAGATGTTGAGTAAATTTAACAGCATGAGATTTTTTTAGGACAGATGAAAGGATTAACGCATGGCTACAACATCCATGGAATCCTGGATGTAATGTAATTAATGAGTTAAAACGGGCAAAGTTGTATACCATACAATCCATAGCAAATTTATCGGAGTATAGGAAAAAATAAATTAATTCATTAAAGAGTAACTTGTCAACACTTTATTATGGCTGCAGTCTTTTATTATAATGACCTGATATACACTACTGGATCAGAAAAAGTTATTGAATAGCTTCAACATTTAAATTCTGTCTTCATTTCCAAAAATGATCGTTTGATTGATTGTACACTCTTTAAGTGATCACTTCCCCATCTAAATCTTTCGGAAACGATTCAACGATTTGGCTACACAATTACATTATACAGTAAACTACACAAATCTTATCACTTGAAAAGTTTAAAATGTAAAGTTATAGAAGTTCAAAAGAGTGTTTGGTTAAATATTACTATGCATTCAAATAATTTAGTGATCTGTTGGTAAATGCTGATTTTTATATTCGACGTTTGTTTCAGTTTTAACATGTTAAAAACATCAAAACAATATTTATCCGCAAATCATTCAAATCATTACAAATCATCAACGGAAATACGTAGCGTTCCTAACCAGCTATTGTTTATTTGATGAAACTTTTCCAATCACCTCGCACGCACACCAGCATTAGTGCTTCAACTGCCCGGATTTACTCCGCAGGGATGCTGTCGCTGATAACGGTTCGCAGGTCGGCTGCCGTCATCCCTTCGAGGACTCATCAAATTATTCATAAGCCTACTGGCCAAAGGCTGCCAACTAACCGAAGCGTAAAGGCTACCGT
This sequence comes from Anopheles ziemanni, assembly GCF_943734765.1. Classification (NCBI taxonomy): domain Eukaryota; kingdom Metazoa; phylum Arthropoda; class Insecta; order Diptera; family Culicidae; genus Anopheles; species Anopheles ziemanni. Next base: position 55,668,398 of record NC_080705.1, read on the forward strand.
TAACTAATTTGTTCCTACCTATTACGACCATTTCAGCGACGGGCAGTTTGGAAAAATAATCCAGCCCAGCGTCCTAAACCCGACGTACTGCAACATACAACCACATCCGACAGCTGTGTCGCTAATCAGCTGTTGGAGAACCACCGCGATAACCCTTTCATCTCGATGTCCTTCGTCCAAACGCAATCGCCAACCAAGGGCCATCGTCCGCCGAGGGTCTCCGTTTGCAACCCCCTTGTATTTCCTTGCCGTGAACGACCATTCTCGTGCTCCTATACGAGGTGGAAAGCGGGAAGCAGTGGTCGACCGTGGGGGAATAGTCTAATGTCGGGTCCAAATGCAACGGTTTGTCCATCGGGGCAAAAAACAGAGGGAGAATGGAGGAAAATCTCTTCCCATAAAAGCGCACGGGCAAAAGGGTCAGATTAACCCTTTCCTGGCTCTGCTTTGTGGACATTCGGAGGAAGCAGAGGACAAGCACAACCAGAGGTGGAAGCAGGAAAAAAAAAACCTTAAAACAACAATAAACCGCCATAAGCTTACAATACAAGCAGCCTAAGAGTACCCTACCATACGGAAGGGCTATTGCAGCATCCGCACAACGGCATGTTGAAGGTCCAAACGAATCCAAATTTAACCAACAAACCAAACCGAAAAAAATCTTCGACATTCTCCAGAAGCGGAAATCTTTGTTTGCATTATTATCAATCTTAATATTATTCAATTTTCCCATTCCAGCAGGACGATCGCGCGTCCATTCCTTTCCCTAGGTCCCCTGAGTTGAGGTCAGGCCGGCATTCCGCACCGACCCGCTTTGTGCTTCAACCCTTTCGCTAGTCCTTAGCTGGATGCATTTGACAGCTATTGGGCACCAGCGCAGCAGAAGCAGCATCCCGTCTTGCATGGAGCCGACGACAGATGACGCAAAGGGTCGACGGTAATAATAGCGCAAGGGTCAGAGGAAAAAAAAGGACTCATATTTGTGCGCCAGTTACGACCACGATTCGGCTTGTGTTTTCTCATGCCCAGCACGGTCCAATCGTTCCATGCCGTGTGTAATTTTATCTGTTCATTTGTGTGCGTACGAACGGTTCTTCTAGTTATCCTTTCTTCCCAAAACCCCTTTAACCCGGATTGCGCACAGGAACGCTCGCTCCACGAACGGGATTCCGTTTATTCAAATTGCCATTGCATTGGAATCGCCCGTTGGAACCCTTGCCTCGTGCAGCCTGCCGTTACCTACGTTTCCCAGCGTGGCATCCCGGTTTCCCGAAAACCAGTTTTCCACAAATGAAATGTTTTTGACACAACGTGTTTATTTTTTTGTGCCTGCATTCCACTTACAATCGCGAGCCACGTTTTGTTACGGTTTGATTTTTTTATTTTCTATTTTATTTCACTCATTTGCGCGTCAAGGTTTTCCTTCACGGATGCAACTCGATTCGATACACTTTCAGCGCAATGTGTTAGAGCTGACCGGGAACGGGTTTCCTGTTTATGGAACGATCGTGGAAATGGTAAACGAAAGGATGATATCGTTCTACACACTCGCGACAAGCTACAGATTGCTATTTGACAGCAATCGTGGATGTGGTGTGCAGGAAGAAGCACCGTACCATCGACAAAGAAAGAAAATATCTTGGAAAACTAGTGAATGACAGAAATTTCTGGAATGGTGAACAGTATTATTGAGATTGAGTAAAGTTTGTAGATTGTGAAAAGGGAACAAAAACTATGAAAAACACATCGTAAGCCTACAAATATCGAGATATGTATTTTGTGTTAGTGAGAATAATAAAATAATTCAGCAACAGAAGTAACATAAGTGGCAGAAGTACTTCAAAGACTTTATTACTGCGATAACAAGAACGCACTAGATCGTTACCAAAAAGTGTGTACACTTTGCCTCAATCATAAAATGTCGATCAGAAAGCGCATTATCAAGTGGATTACGAACAGCAGATACCGTCGATAAGATTTTGCGTCTTGGTACAATCGTCTCGCTTCATCGTGTACGACGCAATGGATGACTTCAACTCCTTAACAAACTTCCGATTGGCCTCGCAGCGAAGCTGGTTGCCCTCCAGCATCAACCGTATCAGCACCGGGAACGAGTCGCTCAGGTCGTTCACGGAAAGCTGCTCGAGACGGTTCCGACGCAGGTCCAGCTTCAGCACGCGCGGAACCGTCCTCAGCACATCCAGATTAAACTGCACGAAGTGATTATCGGCGAGGTGAATGTATTTGAGGTTGGTGATAGGCTGCGCCAGGCTGTTGCTGACCGTCTCCAGCTGGTTACCGTCCAGCTTGAGCAGCATCAGGTTCGTAAACTTAGCGATCGACGCGAAGTCGAACGTACGGATCTGATTGTACGCCAGGTCCAGGACGATGAGCTTCTCGAACGTCGGTATGCTGTCCACGTTATCCAGCTTGTTGTGTGGCAGCCTCAGCTGGGTGAGCGCAGATGCGTTCGCATCCGGTGCTACCTTTCCGATCTTCCGGATCCCATTGCCGATAGCCACTAGCTCGCGCAAGCTGTTGGGAATCATCACCTCCGTGAGCGCATTGTAGCTGACGTCAATCACGTCGAAAGTCCAGGCACGCTCGAACTGCTCCATGACGAACGATTTGAGCGCGTTGTGCGATATGTTCAGGTGCGTCAGTGAGGGTGTACCTTGGAACTGCCGGTTGCTGATCGTGCGCAGTTGGTTCTGCTGAAGATGCAGTGTTTCCAAATCGGGCAGATCGTTGAGCACCAGCGGCTTCAGTTCGGTCAGAGTGTTCTCAGCTAACAGTAGCGTTTTTAACTCCCGCAATCGCTTGAACGCCGTCTCGTCGATGTTTGCGATCGCGTTTGAGGTCAGATCGAGCGTTTGCAGACGCGATGCGCCGAAGAATGCCTCCTCGGGAAGGTTGTGAATCTTATTCCCGCGCAAGTACAACTCGATCAGGGCCTTGGCCGACGCATAGTTGCGCGTAAATACCTGTTTCACGTCACACGCGCTGCCATTGACCACCTCCAGCTTTGGGAAGGCCTGGAACAGACCGGGTGGAATCGCCGACATGCTTGAGCGTACAAACTGCACCTTGGTGAGCTTCTCGGGACTTTTCGTCGAGCCAAAGGTGGTCGACATTATCTCTTCCGTGGACACTTTGGACCCTATCAGGCTGCAGCTTCCGTCCGGTTCCGGCGTGCATTGCAGTTGTTTAGGAAATGCTCCGGGAAGCAGAATCGCCGCCATGCTGCAATAAGATGCATCTCGCCGGTTACTAACCACTCTCAACTCACAAAAGTATCCTCACTTACATGGCAAACACCCACAACTTGGTCATCTTTACTGAATATTCACCAGCTCGAACCAGGAACGAATCGAAACTGAATCGGCTTAAGCTGAACGCGAACTTATTCTATTCCGCTCACGATCGTTTATTAAGCCAAAGCAATGAAGCGATAAGAACCCGGCTGCCAACAGTTGTTTATAATCAACTTTAACCTAACAAGGTCCCGTAATCGTTGTTTGTAAGAAACGCAGCAAAAATCTGCTCAAGATGGTGGTGTGTAATGGGAATGTTTTTGTTTATACATCTCTCCTTTCCCAACTGTACTTTCCCAACCTTACCACATTTATTGTCGTAGGTGTAGTGTTTAGGGTAAGTATTGTGTAAGTTTCAATTCATTCTGTAATGACTTCTGTGGTGCACAATTCATTCTCTAAGAAAAGATTTATCTTGTAATATTAATAATTATATTAAGTTATATATTTTATAATTTTATATAATTTTACAGATAGATAAAAAGTATCCCTAAAAACGAAAAATCCAGCATCTTCATAAACTTGGTTTATATGACACCAGAAGGTGGTGCGCAACCATTTTATTAATTTAAAATTAATTATTAATTAGTAAAGAAACGACCCGATGGAATACAACCCATGCTTGGTACGGTTATTTTTCGTGGAATTACGATTACTCGATCAGCGGCATTCTTTTATTCCGTCACAATTTCACTATCTCGAGTAATTGCATCCGATGCGCGTCAAACATCAGCTCGCAGAAATCATCGGACTGACGCATACCATCAACAAACGGTTTGTCAGTATTGCGATCACAATCTTTCTTCCGTGGAATTGTTGAGCTCCTCATTCCATTGCGGTCTATCGTGGATTACTCTGCGAGCAATAATTAAGAAGTGAATTAAAACAATTTAAGTGTGTAAAGTTATACCACCGTTTTGTATCCGGTAAACGTGTTTTTAATTGTGTTAAAAGAAAATGAATGGGGAATTTTGATTAATAATTTACAGAAATAGTAATTATGCTAATATAATGGTATCTTTCATGGCGTAGGAAAAGAAATAGTACAAATTTTCAGGCTTCGTTCGATTATTGCTTTTGGATTTTTTTTACTTTACTGTAACTTATGCTTATTACATGTGTTAATTTGAACTGTGTGATAAAATATTCTATTCCTTCTTCGCTGATTTTATACAGTCACAGTTTATTTTTCAGTCACATAAACAAACAACACATTGACAAACTTAAGCTAGCACCATCGAAAAATAAGTAACGCAAACCCGGTTCTTTGGAACATTCTTTAAACATAAAATTATATTAAAAATACACACATAATTTCCCAGAAAAGGTAATTTTGAAATAAAAGTAAAAACTAAATCTAAATCACCTTGATAACTTTATCATTAAATTTAGCATTCTTTGAAACCCATCAACATTTAATGATGATTAAACTTTGGTAATTTGTTTTTTTTTAATTCCTGGAACCTTTGAAAAGTCATAATTAAAAACAAGCTAAATTTCTGAAGCCATTGGGAGGAATTTAAGAAAATCGTCCAACACAGCTTTTGAACTATGTTGCGAAGTGAGTAAAATCCGCACAAAAATACTTTCAATTCAAATTCTGAATGATACACCTTTTTAATTAACTGCTGAATATTTCATAGTACCTTAAATTAGATTGCGAAATCCTTGTTAAAGCATTTCTAAGCACTTTTTTTTAAGCACTTAAGGCGGCATTAAAAGAAATGCACTGCTCACAACCATATAAGGAACCTTCGATTCTACTTAGTCCGTCAATCAAAGTTCCATCAAAAACGAACCGAAAGTAAAAGAGGGGATTCGTCACGTGTTTTATTGGGTTGTTTTAACCATTCTGACTCAGAGGGAGAAACAAATGATTGAAAAAAAAATTGGACAAAACAAGGGACACTCAACACATCATTTGATGCTGACGGCAGTCTCAATGCACCAAGGAAACGTAATATTTAAGATGCGGGTCTGCCATGAGGTCCTTTTCTTCTTTCTTTCGAACGTGTGGCAAATGCAGACAGACAGAAAGACAGTCTTGTTCACGGGATCTTAAACCAATAACGCAAAGGAACTAAGCCCGGTAGAAAAAAAGGAAACGAACGGTTCGCTTGTGGCGCAGCCGGCGAAGCTGTCCATTACCGGTAAAGGCCGTCAGCAGCAGCAGCACCACCACCACCGGCAGCAACATCACCATAAACATCCACTTTAATAATCATTATTTGAAAACATTTATTATAAACTGCTTAATTACACAGCCGCAGCTTCGTCCGAGGGAGTTCGGCCGAGCTCCGACAGCTTTTGCTGCCCCACGCGATCGTCGGCAGTGGGTCAGCAAGTGTCGAGACAAGCAAACGGGCAGACGGCTGTCAGGAATTGGGCATGGCGAAAGAGTTAAGGTAAACCACACCCGGTCTCGATAGGACGCCGTTCGAAGCGAAAGGCGCAAACACGCACAGGACGAAGCGTGCAAATTTTTGAGGTTTTAACGCACGCCTCACGCACCTCAGGAGCTCCTTGACGGCGAGCGGATGAAAGCACTCTGGCTTTGCGGGACGAAACACACTTATGTGGGTAAAAAACAGTGTTTTTCTTTTGCCAAAATGGGAACACCTGGAAACACTTTTCCAGTACAGGATCCCGTTATTTACTCTTTTCCTACATAGCATTATGCAACTTCTTCAAACAATATTTTCCCACTTCCATCATACGCAATTTCGAGCAGAGGTACCTTTTATTTTGACATTTATGCGTACATTAATCAGTCCGTGCTACTCCATCAACATGTGTGTTCATGGGTGCAAATTATTAATCAAATCTGTAATCAACTGCATTTTCGCGACCCCTGCTGGCAGATGAAGTACATTCTGTTTACTTTGTCACACTTACCATGCTGGGCAAAAATGGAATTTGATTTCATTCCGATTTCTAATGAATTCCGTCCAGTATATCATCGTCGGCAATCAATTTGAACAAACACGCCCCATGATTGAAATGTTCAATTATCACACATCAGATTAAGTGAATTACTAATTGATTGAACCGGGTCGGTTCCGTTGCAGCATTGCATCATTACGCCACATGGCGAGATAGGATATCTCAACAGATGTTACAACTTTGCAAGCACGTTGATAAAGTGCAACAAGGTTAACTTGATTTGAGCTGCATTTAAAACTTCACTTAATTTGAGGATGTCTTTTCACTTAAATCTTAATATTTCAGTTATCATAATCAAAACTACGAAAAAGCAGAGCTGATGTAGATGCAATTATTAAAGTGTTTGCGGAATGAAATCGTTATTTTCCGTAGGGTTCCATCACAGACACCCTTCTTAACGCGACTAGTTTTATTTATTTTCGTAATATTTTCCAACCACATTGTGTGTCCCACTTTTCCAAAAGCCATCACCTGGTCGATACCTCAAAAATCCACGCTACCATAAACATTATACGATCACGACCATCCACGCCGTGAATCGCCTTGTTTACCGCAACATCAATTCGCTGGACAACCTTCCACCCACCTCGGGAAGCTATAATAAACGGCGGTTTAACCATCGGTTCTTCCGTAACGACCTGCCAAGGACCGTTCCGAAAAGCGGTTCCCGAGATTTTTATGAATGAATGCAAATGACCTGCAACGGACCTAACTGCATCGCGTGTGCAGCAGGAACTGACCATGTTGCTGCAGTTTTGTTATTCATATTTCACCGCTCCATTGCTAGCGCTGGCGAGGGGGCGTACGTAATTGCTTGATTCAAGAAACCGATTTCCCTCACCACCAGCACACACACGGATGACCTGTTGCCATGATTGCTGCACCTTTGATTGGTTTCGAGGGTTTCTGTTTTATGTCCTCCAACCGGTGTGGTGCTTTATTGCACCGCACGGCCTCGTAAAGGTTCGTCACTCGTGCGTGCATCGGGCATTCAAGTCACCCCACGCGCAATCGGCCTCGCACGAGGGCCACAACGTACGCGGGACGTCTTTCGGCACTGACACAGGAAGATTTACCGTGCCATAAGTTTGCAGGAAATTGATTTTCAACGCCTCAACGCCAATTGGAACCTGAAAGGTGCGAGCTCAGTTCCGGCTCCGGTGTGCAACTTTTGTGGTTCGCCCCTTTTTTGTGCCAGAGGAGGAAAGATCGTGCATTTGAAATGACCTTTTAAGCGTTAGGAATGACGGGCACACACTTTTTGTTAAATATATTTTGTAGATAAAGTAAGCAAATGTTTTCCAAACGACGGAAAAATATTAGTTAGTGGCTTGGTGTTTATTTTTATGATTATCTCTCACACTTTACTCATTTACGCTTTTCATCTTTACAAAGATTTTATTAAGTTATGTTAAAAGGATTACGGTATACTCCAATCTCAAGCATAGTCAATCCAACCCTTGGTTTAGTTTGATCAATATTGCAGTTTCCTCTCAAAAATATACTTTAAACTTGACCACAGGTGTTAAATTTTTATTTCAAACGCGGCTATATTCTTTCCGCAGCATACACTTCCCAAATAGGGTGCATACCGTAGGTGCATCATGCAACACATTTGTTGCGTGGTGCGAACGTCTTTACCTTCTGAAATAGTATGACAGCCAGAAGAGGGTGCTAGACGTATTAAAAGAAGAAAAACACCCGCACCACAAGCTCTTTGCAAAAACCACGGTCTCGATGGTAATGGGATTTCCATCGTGGGTCACACCAAAAAAAAACAGGGACGGAAAGCGCTCCCACGTGGGCGTTCATGCAATCGAACCTCGATCCGCGGAATGGATGAAAGCAACCTGGCAACCTGTAGGCCGTTACGAGCAATAAACGGATGATGACGATAATTTGTTGCCTACATGTGTTTGAATTATCGCAATCATTGCGAACGGCTGCAAATGGGGAAAAAAGCTTCGGCATGGTCGTATGCGCATTTTGTGCCTACATTAGAAAGGGATTCGCCGATCTCTTGATGCGCAAGGTTAAGCACAATCGAGCTCCATGCGAAGTTGTTGCTGACGCTGACGCAGACGCACACATTTGCAAACTCCCACCCTCAGGCACTATTCTATCAGTCTCGAAGAATGTCGTTAGTGGCTTCCCCAGCAGGGATGCTTTGCTAGATGCTGCCCAGGGCTTTTCGAATTTTATGTTACGATAAGAAAACCCCGGCGGAGAATCTCGGCGGGTCAAGCAAAAGGTTAAATTGCAACGATGTCGACGATGAAAATGCTCACAAACTAGGCGTTACGAATCGCGTGGAAAAAAAGTGACAGAAGGTGCTAGCTCTAATCGACAGGCAATGAGCACCGGGGATTTTCTTTTCCAGCCAAGTGGAAATCGGCAACGCCAAGCCGATAGTTAGCGAAAAAGGGTTTGCAGAATGTGCCAGGCAGCTTGTGACCGAATGTGAAATTGTTAACGTTCAAACATCAAAGCCACTCGTTGTCGATGCCGACCGATAGCCACATGGTATTAACACCTCTCGATGTGAGTCCGCTATCGCCATTGCAAGCATTTACGGGACATTTGCCCCTTTGACCCGGCGAGCGGTGGAAAATGAGAAGAGGAAATTAAACGCAAATGAAGGTACTAAAGGTTGGCAGAGCCCGCAATGTGTTGAATAAAATATAGTGGCTTCTAATGACCTTTCCTGCGCCATTCTTCTAGAAAGTTCCGACGTTGTGCAATGCTCCTACAAATAGAAAAACATAATATTGGTTTACTCTGAGGACGCGAATTTCTACACAGATTTCCCACGGCTGTACTGGCCAACATGAAGTTGATCATTTGTAAAATTTCTTAAAATGCTCTCAGATCAAATTGGATTTAGGGACGAATCATTCTAACTGTTTTGGTCCGTATTTCTGTTCTTTTTACAAGCAGAAGTAATTAAAACTCCAACCAAAATTGAACTTAATATCTATAGGTTAAACATACATTCAAACAAAAACATTGGGAAAACTTGTAGTCTGAGTCGTAAAAGAAACGCATTATTTGAATCGTCATGAAAGCCAGCTGTGAATAACAAGAAGCACTGATGAAATTAGACAATCTGCTTCAAGTACTAAAATCCGTATACTACAATCAATTTCCTTTAAGCTTGAGTCAAAATTGTTCGGAATGAAAATCGATCATATATTAATAGTAATCTTGTCTTATCTTTAATAATGTACAAATCATATTTGTTAGCATTATGTTTTGTATTTTATCATAAGTTGCCTTATTACACAGTATGTCAAATACACATAAGAATATGGAAAGTTCATATTTAACAGTTTAGACAAAAATGACAAACATCATTTTAGAGTTAAATTCGGGAGCAAACTCCTAGTTATTATTGCTGTAAGTCCCCACATTGCAGGGAAAAGTAGAATAACTTTTAGAACAATATTTTTATTCTTAAATTGTTTTTAGTTCCCTTGAATCCTCTATCCTGTTCTGTTTAATTGGCTCAGAGACATTCCAACTTTTATAGGTAACTTGAACATATCTTTTAAACAAATTGGTTTAAAATGATAAATTATACTGCATTAAGCTTGGCTGCTATTTACACATGTGATGACGAAGCTTATTTTATTAAATTAGATTTTATTAACTTCAGCAGGTCACATTCCCTCGACTGACATGTCCTCTCAGAATCACTACAACGTTTACTTCAGGCACCGACTCACAACAAGAAACCTTTTTCTGTGAATCCCTATAAAGGAACACATAATGTAGCTGTAACCGTAAACATGAAAGCTGTTTTTCAAAATAACTAGATGTTAAGGAGCCATTAAGACTTTAACAATGTTACATAGTCGAAAGCCCAGCTCTGACGCATGTCTCAACTTGCAATTCGCGAACCCCCGCCAATCGTCGGCGATCAGATTTCACTGCCAAAAAGAAAACTCTTACCCGAAATACGCCACCATGTTAAGGCAAGGCAGTACAGCCGTTTTCGGTGGCCGGGCCCTCGCAGCTTCCCGTCATTAGCCTTATGCTGATTATACACACGGCCCAACCGAGCCCATACCGAACCTTATTATCATAAACCGTTAGCCCGTTATCATCGCTAATGCGTTCGCTTTACGGTTCCGTCACGATCCGTCCCGTGCCGCGCAGGAGCTGTTGGCGAAGAACGGTAATGAAAGGTCATTCCTGCTGCCGGTGCATCCGACGCTATTTTCTTTTACGCCACTCGGTCGCTTTTTTGCGAGGCCCCCGATGTCATCCCTGCCCGCGCCAGCCCTTTAGCGGCTACTGATTTCGTGTTTCACCGCGTGTCAATAATTTGTTAACGAAAACGGAAAGAAATTCGCCAAACCAAAAAAAGAGCCTCCACCTCGCGGTGACCTTCCCGGTCTGCGTCCGGTGGGTTCGCTTTGTGCTCGCGGAAACCAATCTCCCGGGGCCGAACGGGTTCTCCCAATGGGCTTGTTCTTTTCCTGCTATTCTTCCTTTTCGGTAGCAACATGATTGATGGACCAAAGGCAGACGTGCCGGTTGACCGCGAAACTGTTTCGCGAGGCTCCGAAATTCTTCATGAAATTTGAAGATCGTTAATGAAACCACGATAAGCAAGCTTTGTCTGTATGCATAAAAAGAGTCTTACTACAAATACCCTGTGCAGAATTTGCGTTGGGCGGGGGCAAGAAATAAAATTCGAACCATTTATTTGAATGGCCCGAAATGATAAATTAACTCACGAACCAATAACATCGGGTGAATGCAAAAGATATACGAGAGCTTCCAACAGGCGCGAACAAAACGATGGGGCTAGAAATCACCTGCAGGCTTTCCCAGCCGGGATGAGTTTCTGTTTTCGGTTCGGTGGCAGCGAAATCTTGGTATGTTATGGCTATGGCGCGCTTTCGTGGTGCAGGACATTAATCAGCCAGCCGAAAGCACTTTGGTTGATGGTGAAATTGTTTCGTCAATAAAATCGCCTAAACTATTCTGTCTCTTCACTGTCTTTATCGTCCCGTATTGCTTGTCGGTCATCCTCACCTCCCGCAACCGGTCCTGAGGTGTCGTCCTGCAAAGAACATGGCGCCCAACGTCCGGAAAGTAGGTCATTGAAATTCGGTACTGAGTTTTCGCCCGAACCGCAACGGACCCTGCGCGAGATGGGCGGCTCATTTTCCTGGTGCGTCAGGAAAAAATCAATTACATGTATCATGTTTCGACAAAATTATGATTGCTGTCGATTCGCTGGTTTTTCCTTCGCACTCCTTGTGCAGTGCGTAGGGATCTCTTCTATGTTTCTTTTTTTTCCTGGGAGCGGAAGGTAAATGGAGTCCAATTACGCACCAAAACATGGGACATTTCTGTTCGACCCACCAACGATCGATTAGTCGAAAATGATTGGGTGAAAAAAAATCAACCAGAACAGCGTTTACGAGGGACATGAGCTTTAACGTTTGATGTCAGGTTGAAGGGGTAGCATCGCCACAACACAAATTAAATTTCCTCTTGTGCAACAAGCCTGCGCACACAAAATTACAATGAAAAACTAGTTGTAAAAGTACATGAATAAATATTTGTAAAATACATATTTTGCCACTCGAAAGAGTTAGAATGCAATGTAAGTGTAGGAAGTAAATATCTAAAACGATTTTAAAACTTGTAACAGACACAGAAAAGAAAAAAAACGGCGAAGGTTGAATAATTGTCCTTTTTTAACTAGTACTTGTACAATCGTAAAGTTGAAAAAGTTCGGGAATGAAAGTTGAATTTAAAATTGTTTTACTGACATCGATATCCGTCACGACTTTCTTCAATCTTTGGACATTGTTCAACTTGCTGATAAACTTACCGTTACCTGTGCTAGCTTAAAACGATGAGCAGTATTTTCCACCGTAGTTTGTTCTCTTCGTTGTTTGTTGTGTGTCCACATGTCAATTCCTCCCACTAGCGAGGATCGCGAGGTCATCTCATGGTGATGCATTGCATTGTGGTACGGCAGTAACGAAATAGGAGCAAGAGGGGTAATAAGGCAAAAGACGCTCACAGAATGTTAGCTTTATTAAGCAATTTGGTCATAAAGCGAAACAACACCGCTAGCTTTACTGTATGTAAATATGAGTAAGAAAATATATTATCTTTTATCCATTTCTTTATAACATTGAGTGGCCTTCTTTTATATATGTTTAAATGAGATTGACTTTGAATCAAATGGAGTCAATTACCCTTGTTCTCTTTCGTATGACCGTCCGGGAATTAAACGTCCATAAATTGGTGTAGTTTAGAGATAAGCAAAAATATCAGGCATTGTGAGGCAACACGACCTCATTTACAAAACTCTGAAATATATTCATAAATACCCTTTAAAGCAAAAATAAACCAAAGTGTACTCATTTTTTGTCTGAATAAATTGGTAATTAGCTTCTGAATGATTCGTTTTAAAAGCTGCGTTAAAACGTAAAATGAAATTTTGATTTGAAAGAATTTTAGTTGTTTTTGGTACTTTCGAACAAATGTGAATGCTGACAAATGAATTCGATCAAATGATTCTAATTACAATCAATTTTATTTTTCTATACATTCAAGTTTGTATTTGCTTTGTATTCGACATTCATATTACCCTGAAATGTGTTTGAAACAGTGATTGTTAATTAAAACAACAGAAAAGATGTAAAGAATCGATCCATAAATATTTAGCGAGTTTTCCTCCTCTAAGTTACAAGATTTCAATTTTTCAGTTCGATTACCCTTAACTACCCACCTTCCCATATGTAGATGTTCTTCCGTTCGCCATCCTCTTTCGGGCTGCCTTGTGGGACAAAAAACACTCGCAAATAAGAAAGACGCAAAAGCACATGGTCGATAAGGCGTGTTCTGGGGAAGATCCCTACTGGTGGATTCGTAAATCATCGACCTAACGTTGGACAACACTCCGCGAGTCGTCATCGCCATTGAGCAGTAATAAAGTTGTGCAACATACCGATGGACATGGGTTGATCTTGTACCGTAACCTTTGGCCGTGTGCCCGAAACGCCCTTTGGCCTACGGTCTTTATGAACTCTCAAACTGCCACACGCCGATCGAGCCGGGACTGATTTAGTATTGCGAAGAAGGAGCTTGAAACGGAATTCATAAAAACAGAAAGAATTCAATTGCCTGGAATTAAGCAGATAGAAAGAGGAACAAAACAACATAGATCAAGCTGAGTATTTTAAGAAAGTTGGATAAAATACTGGAACTTCGTACAACCCAGTCAGTATTTCCATTTGTCTTTGCGATCTTCCATGTTCATATTTATAATAGACAAGTTTAATGCAAAGTTTTATGCTTTTCAAAGAAAAAAACTGTAAATTTGTCTTCCCTGGACAACATGTCTTTATTTTACCACATGTCTTTACTTTAACACTTTGCCATATGGCTAATGGACAATCCTCGACAGATTTCGTATTCTTCTCTGTCGTATGAAAGAAACGCTAGTACCATCTTTCCTGGTTTGTCCGTTTGTTTCTAGTGTGCACGAGGAAGAGTTTCAAGAAAAAAGAATAAAACAAATCTTTCCATTCCGCTTTATGAAAGAAATCCAACCCAACATTCATTGGCAGGGTTCTCCTGGATTCCCAGGACAATGAACTACATTCACGGGCTCGAGAGATTTGTTCGCAAAATTGTCAAAAAGAAGACATAGACATACTTCAGCGAAAGATCTTCTTCTTCTTATGTGGTTATGGTGGTATTTTGCAGCCATTTTTTCATATTATTTTCTCTTTTCTCGGCGCTGCGCGGGCCGGCATGGATTCCCCCGGATACTCCGCAAAGCGGTCAGTGCACTGCACCAGCGCCACCAAATTAAGTGCATGTTGTGTAGCCTCCATCTCCACCCAGCCTTCCTCGTTGCCCTCATCAGATTCCGTGCCAAAAGGACGCTTCGGTTAGGGCCTTCATGGAATTTTCGGGCGGTTAAAAATCCAGCCCTCGGTCGGTCGAAGGGGCTCCAGTGCGACGGACATCACGTCATCATCAGCACACGCATCCGCATCAGTCGCAGCTGTGCCGAGCGAACGGGGAAATGCAATCTCATCATATTTCCGCGTGCACTGGGGGGAATGGAGCAACGATACGCCAGCACGCGGCCATCCGGGTGGTCAACCTTGGGCCGACCCGTGTCTTCGGGAGGAGGAACGATCCCTCATCCCAAGCGAACCGTTCGGAAGGGTTTTGTTTTCCCTTTTTCTTTTCAACTCCGAAACCCAACCCTTCGCCGCATGATGCAAGTGCTGAAGTTAATTAGTTTGATATTGGGTGGATGTTGGCAACTTGGCCCGGACCCGGGTTGCGTGAAGGGTACCGATATGTTTTAACGACCTTTTCGCGGTAATTCGCGGACCCTGTGGACCGCAGCTTATTCTGCAGTTATAATAATGATATCAGTTGTAACAATAATAATGAAAAGCACATCCGTCGATAATGATTTCTCGCAAACGCCGTCCATCCGCTGTTCGGGCGGCCGTTTTCTTGGGAACGGATTGTCGAGAGCCACTCCCGGCGCGGACTTTCCCCGGGAACCCGTTCACCGACGTTCGAGTGGGGTTTTCCGCGAACCTCGGCGGTACGAGGGAAAACCCATGGTCGCTACGGATCCGAATGGGAGTTACTTACAAACATTAATTAAGTAAATGTAACTCAACTGTAACCATCAAGATTAATTCCTTTCCCTTCCTCTGCCTCCATTACTTGGCGCTATCTCTTTGCTTGCTTTCTCTTCCCCCTTGCTCCCCTTATATCTTGCCTTTTAACCGTACAAATATGATCTTTCCTTGTGTCTTTGTTTTCGATCAAAGTTCTTTCTCCGATCCAACCCTTCCGTTTTTGGCGGAAGGTAATTTTTTGGTGATTCGACAGCTTATCTGATGGAATTAATTATCGCTCACTCTGTTCTGTTGACCAAAAACGAAAGGAAGGCGTGTTCGTTTTTGTGTTTGCATCTTGCTTTATTGGGAAATCATCGGGTTGGAAAACCGACCACCGATGAGAAACAAACAGAAGTAATAAAATAATTAGATCCTTGTAAAGGCATGATTGCACATGCTATTTTTTTTTATATCGAGTATACAGTCTGTTTCGATTCGGTATGATTGTGTTGAAACGTCCAGGTGAGAATATAATTTCGGTAGTAAAAAAGATACATATAACTCATAAAATATTCAAATTGAATAATTGGTTTATTTTCCAGCCTTGTTATTAATGATACAGAAGGCACACCAAAACGCAATTTTGACGGATATTATAATTTCTTAATTAATTGATAAAAAGAAAGCAAAGCATTCACATTTTCTAACAAAATCTTTAGCAGTTCAAAACAACTTGTCATGATGAGTGGTTATTTGAACAAGCCATTTGTTCAATTTATTATAAAATTTATTTACATATTTCAGTACCTAACAAATTATTACAGTTTTCCTTGTATTGCCAAAAGAACAACATCCATATCTTAAACAACTGTTGAGTAATTGAAGATTGGTTAAGGAATATTTTGTACATTCATACGAAATGCAACTAAATGCAGAAGCCAGCCTCCAACTTCTCACGATGTGCAGAAAAGGGAACGTTTAAAGTCGGTACCATCGGCACGAACGGCGATTATTACTTCCACTATCTGATGCGAGGTGCACAACGAAGTTGTACTGTCTCTAATTATCTTCAGCATGCAAATTCAACACCGTCTCAGCCACACTCCTGGAACCCGGGAACGCTGGAGGACAATAAATAAGCGCTTAATCGTCGCGGAATCATACACCGGAGTCTGCGACCTTCGAACAGCATAAGCGCCTCCGTGCAGCGCCACACGACACACGCCAAGACACACGCGACCAGACCAATGGGAAATGTGTTGCAAATGCAGATTTCATCAGCCACCGGTGAGTTGGTGGAGAGCCCTGCCATGGCCACCGTTGGCTGGCTCGACGGAAACGATCTAAGTCCCACTCGTTCGCAGAAGATCTAAATTTAGCGGCTTACCAATCTCTAGTCACGCTTCGGTTGGCTTACTTTCGGAGGCTGAATAAACATATGGAGAAGACGAAACGTTCGGCGAAAGAGGGAAAAAACCGTTCTCCTCATAAACGTTACCTAACTTTCAAGACCCCGTGCTGCCGTATTTCCATCCGAAGGCGAAAAGAAAACGCTCTTGGCTGGCGGCTTACGTGTGCCAAACAAATTACCTCAATCTTGGCGTCCAACCTCCTAGCGCACCCCGGCAACGGTCGGGGATAATTGAATCTGATGTTTGATATATCCTGCACAATTTATCCACCAACACCTTCCCGGAACCCACGAAGGGATTGTTAAGAGAGCGACGAGGGGACGGCAAAGCGAGGGAAACCATATGCCACGCTATGATCCTGACCCCGAGATCCTCGGTGCCATTCGGTTCGCTTCTGCGAGGCAAATTTGTGCATGTCGCCCCCTGGTAAGTGGTCGTGTTGGCGCATTTGGTTAAACTTCTGCCCTGTTTGCCGTATCCATTGCCATTTGCGCAACATTATGCCTCGCAAATGTACAGTCGGGATTAAGTTAGCGACCAATCGCAGCCTTATTGGTGGAGCACGGCAAGCAAAACGGTACAACGTCGTACACGGAGGGATCTAATAGAGTTGCATTTGAGACGGAATGCAACACCGAGTCTCCCGAAGAGTAAAGTGAAGGAGCCTTTTTTAGGGTGAATCGTGGAAATGCCTCAAGTACGTACAAGAAGTAAACACGGGTTGACGATTGCCTAAACTTTTGTGCGCCGGCGAAGGAAGGAAGGGCCCGACTCCAAAAATCATCGGTTAGACAATGGGTTCGTGTCATCATGACTTATGAAATATTTTTTGGGTGAAAGTTTTTAATAATTTGTTAATCATTATAATTGTTAAACTACTACAAAAATCATATCAAATTAAGGAACTGTAATAAAAAATTAAACAGAACATTGTATGGTAGATTTAAAAAGTAGAAATTGAGTTGCTAGATTGACGTATTGTCAATCAAATAAATTAATGTTTTGAGAAATGTGCTACAAACAAGACTGTTTGGTAAGAAAACTAATCCATTTTAATAAGGTAAAACGTTATTTAAGCATTACTATTCTTCAACTAAATGCCAATCTCTAACATTTCCTGCAATAGTCAACCTTACGAATGTGATAACTAACAAAATATGTGCAATTTTTCCCACTTGATCACACGAGCTTGTCGCTCTGTGCGAGCCAAACTAATCATAAACTAAACTCACGAAGTCCCATGCCCCTTAGACTCCGTTCTATTGGCGTTGGGCAAATGCGAGGGCAAAAAAGGTCGCCATCCGGTAGTGGCCGAAGCAGAAAGGCGCGTCTTAATGAAGCGAAATATGGGCTTGCATCGTGGTGTTTCGGGGGAGAGTGCTGGATGAAGGTGCAAATGTTTGTATTTATAATATGCTGATCGTGTGCAAACATTAACCTACCCTGGCAGAATTGGCACCCGTCCGGCGATGCATCGGCTCATCGTACTCACGTTTACTTTGCGGGAAAGCGTACGTTCGAGGCAGAGCGTTTGAATCAAAAGCCCTTCCCTATCGTGCCGTTGGTGACCTCTGCTCGTACTGTCCAATTTTGCCAACCAAAGGAAGGGAAAAATCCGTAAGAAAAATACCATAGAATCCATAGAAATTTCATGTGTGTGCATCGGTATGGTGGAACGATTGGTAAGAAACTTTCGGCTGAAATCAACTGCCACGCGACTATTTATCAAGCATACTGTTAATTTAATTTTCGTGCTGTGGATTCAGAAACTGTTGCGCTTCCTGGTTTTCCCGTAGCTTATTTAAAGAGAATTTCTGAATTTTATTAACCATATTATGATGTATTCTTTCGGACAAACTTAAGAAGCTTCGTTTACATCATTACAAAGGAAGCGGTGCATGAATTAAATCAGTATGAACGAACTATTTTCATAATATGTTTATTGTTCAATAAACGGAGATATCTATTTTAAGCAAATAACAATAATATTTAACGAACTACCTCATATTTATTGTGTTGTTTTCGTCGTATATTAATTTAAGATGGTTGATAAATATTTGCTGTGTTTACATTATTGCAATTTGTCAAAACGAATTAAAAACGGAATCCACAACATAAGCACATCATTTCAATTCCAACACTTCCAACAAACCATCAACAACAGTCCGTTTAGGTAATCCTCCGAATACTCCAGAAAAGTAAGAGCATCGCCATTCACGATCCTCTGCAAACCATAGCCGGGGTCTCGTTGAAACACGGCGATGGTTAATGTTTTCACTGCCCTCCGGAGCCACCGCGGAGGCATCACGCAACACCTGACGCCGTCGCGGCGAACACAAACCAACCGATCAGTAGTGCAGTTGCTACAGTTTGGATTTTGCTCGCATGCATGGTTTTCGCTTTAAATAATTTATTAAGCGAATGAATGAATTTTTAATTTGATTTTTCTGTTACGGTTTCGTCAAGGGGCAGGGCCTCTTGAGAGGTCCTTTAGAGTTTTAACGAACGTAAAGAGTGAGCAAACAGGAGCTAGGAGTTGAAACCCGCATGAAAGAGGACGTCCGGTGGGTTAAGGACGATTCGGTAAAAAGTAAAAGTGAGAAGTGTATCAACGAGAAGATCGGGTAAAACAGACACAGCGATCCAAAAACGGTTACGCAAAATGCGCCAACCTGCTGCATGAGATGGTGGATACCGAATCCACCGAACCCTCCCTGAGGAGGTCGAAGGAGGTCACATCTGGGCATCGACAGCGTGCAGACGGACACAGCGGATGGACGTTACCTAACCCGAGGGAAGTTCGGGAGTCCCAGGAGAAGTCGGGAGATCAGGAAAGCCTAGGAGACGCCTGGGACGCGATCGGCATCACCAACAGTGCATGCATACACTGCGCTTGGTCTGCACAAGCTGCCTATTATCGACCGACAGATGAATGAAGCTATTGCACCGTGGCGATGGGAAAAGGATAATTCAAATAATCGGACAAGCCATCATCCGCCGCGGACGGTTCTACTGACAGCTCACTTAGTTCAGGATCGAGCGGTCCCTTTTAACGGCGCCGTTTTCCTCTTTCTCGCTTGTTTCTGCGAGGAACCGATCATTATTGATTGAAGGATGATTGAGAAGTGGGAACCGTACACAGCACGCCATCGTTTGGTTTTATTACTTATTTTAACTGAGAAACTGGATCGTCATAATCGCACTGACGCAAACGACAAACGGTTGGCGTAAGTTTGAGTCGTTTGTTGGAGTAACAAATCGTTAAGTTATTCGTCCAGTTGGGCTATTGTTTAGTTCCAAATGGAATCTTACTAGAGATTTTCAAATTGAAGCAGATATGCTACATGGTTACTGGTTCCGACATAGGATATTTCTAAAAAATTATTATTCTATAAACTGTCTCAAATAAAATACCTCTTGAATGTTTTTACAACATTTCTTCCAGAAAATTCTGCTATATGGTATTTTGGGGAAAAAATAGAACTTTCAACCTATCTATTAGTTGCAGCAGCACGCGCCTCACTATACTTCGTCACTTCGCCAGCTATAGCATCCACATCGATGGAAACAACGCTCGTGTGATTGATGTTGATATTCTCGCGTGTGCCTTGTCCCTGTAAGAGGACAGTAATCACTGTACCGAAACCTATGGATTTTCTAAGTTTCTATTTGTAAAATCACACTTTAAACTGTACAAACAACAATATTTTACAAAAAAAAATGAACTAGAAGCTTTTTAGCTTAACTTTTCAACAATATCTTTTACCATTCTATTTTAAGCGTTCGTACATAATTCTCAATTAACACTACAATTTACGTTCGTACATGATTGATTTCTCACCATGTTGAAATGGACTAACACACAACATACACAAAACATTACAATATATTTGTTGTTTAATATTCGTAAATGTTGGACGTATGGAAAACCTAATTAGTTGATTTAAAAAGTAATCAAAACGCTATTTTTTCACGAAGGCAAATTAAAATTAGTTCAATTTTTCAAACTTGAAAAGTAAACTAGATTTTTAATTAAAATTATAATTTATGACCAACGATTTGTTTGACTTGATCGTTTTTTTTTTTATTCTAATTTCATAAAAATCACAAAAAAATGTAACAAGAATCATTCGTCAGATAAAATTCATAAGAAAAACGCATTTAGGCCATTTTTATTAGAAACACTATAGAACACAATGAAAGCACAATATTTTACCAACGAGACTGTGCTTCACTGTAATGAAAGAAACAGGATTGCTGTTGGCCAAATCTGGTTGATAGCGCGCGATCCACTCTACCACTCCCAAAATGATGTAAAATCATTTCCGTCAGCTGCTGCTGGAAACCAGTCTCAGGCAAACGCAAGCACTGCAACGAGCATGGTGTAAACCGTTTGTGGCTCGATCAACTTGCAGGATCGTACTGGTAGATTGACTGTTGTTGAAACTATGTAAATAACAGCACATCACAAAAGAGCACTCCGATCTGACTGACCTGTGGGCGAACTGATGATCAGCGTTGGCACACCCGCGTTTTTCCCGGACGTCCCACACAAGTTACCGCGACGAAGATTGCATCTGAGACAACACTTGCAAATATTGGACAAATTTGCAAGGCACCATTCTAGGAATTTCGTAACGATAGACCACCAGTAACCTATAATTTAAACATGATTTCTGTTACTAACTGTAGCTCCGCGGCCGATTTTCGACGCAGTCCTTTTCCACCCATTCGATGCAAACTGTGGTAAAAATATAGTATGAACGCGGTTTCGCTGCCTATTTGTTTATTCAATTATTCCGTTTTGCTTAAAAATGTTCTTGCTAAACGGATAGATACCAATTGCACTGTAGAAAAATAAAACAAATTCAAAACATTTTGTTGCAACATCAAAAATGGTAAAAGAATGTCATTAAAAAATGTTGCCAAAATCGCAGAAAACGTAATAAAAGGTGCAAAATGTTTATAAAATGGCATCGAGCAACAGCAATCAGTAATCGCAGACAAATCTTATACGTCACGGAAAAGAGTAAAAATCATGCCACCATGTCATTCATTCGATTTAATAAACTTTAAAATTCACAATTATACTCCTCCAAAATTGTAATAAGAATATCAAATTTGTTCCTTTATATATTTTTACAAGTAGAGTTATTTTTTATTCCCTAGACATCACGTATATACATATCTTGAAAGTATTATACAAACAACTTGAATTCATAAATTTAAAATATTTTGTTCATTTTTATAAGAACTTTTATAGTAAAATGCAAGAATTTAAAATTCAAGCTGCAATTATGCAATAGTTCTAATGTGATAAATATTTTGCAACTTAAATTCACTATTTGTATGACCATATGAAAAAATTCGCTTGGAGTCTGGTAGTAATAATGTTCCTCATGCCGTGCTAGCTTCAGCTGGTCCTTCCTCTCCTCAACCCAACCCAGGCCGGTTGAAAAACACCTTGCACAAAACGATTGCAAACCGGACGTGGCACGCTTCATTACGGGGTCATATATTTTCGCAACACCATCGGCAACACATCATATTGCAAAAATGGGAATAAAAAATTTTCTAGGATACTGGGAACGATCACCATACCATCACCACCTACGTGGACGTGGACTATTAATTTATTAATCTATAATCAAGCTTTACTTTCGTCATAAATCTTGCTCCCAAACGCGATTCCTCCTGGCTCGGGCACGTTGGCCACTCGGCGGCGGCCGCAATCACGCCTCAAAACCCGCTCATCATGTGATTCATCATACGAACGAAGTTCGCTTGTGCGAATTTGAGTTAGTGTGAATGCACGCGTGTGTGATGAATGTAACCAGTACTATCATGTTCTATACCTAGGCATTGGCTCCACAGGACACATTTCGGTCAGACGGCGATCCGACGGAAAACATTCTCCGTTTTTGTAAAAAGGACAAAAAATAGGAGTCTTTTCGCATGATGACGGTTTCATCGTTTGAATGCTGAATATAAAAGATCTCCTGAAATCTGCCATACGCTGTTGACCATTAAGCGATATTCTCGCCATTCCATCCGGTTCACTTTGTATTGGATGGATTTTCGTGCGTGAAATAGGGATAGTTGAACGCTTAACAGAACGAGCTCGGTTGCCGTGGTTGGCCGTGATTCGCAATGGAGGGCGTCATCGCTGTAATTGCATCACATTCAACATCGTTATAAATCCCATCGGCAGTAGGTGTAATAATAACAAATTATTTCAATTTACTGCGCCTAATTAGAATGCAATTAATGATGATCCGTTATACAAGCGAACGGATTCTTCCTGAGTCATAGTCCTTGGTAAGTACTTGTAGCTGCTAGGACCGAATGACTGCTCGTGGATGAGGCCAGACTTACAGCACCGCTTAATATACTTTGGCGCAAAATACTACAGCAATGTATAATGCGGTTAGTATTAAGCTGAAGCAATATAAAAATCCTTAAATTGAGATTGCTCATAAGATTAAGACTGGTGCCAGTGCTCTCACGCATGGAATTTTATCGCACTATATTGTATGGATGTGACAAATGAAATCAGACGTACGATTTTATTGTTTGATAAAATCAAAATCGTATGATTATATCCTAAGGCGGATCTTACGGTAAGCAAACTAAGCAGATGCTTGGGGCCTCGTGCTTTCGAAAGGCCCGTAATTTTTGTCCAATTTTTTATTTTTTTTATTTTGATGTTCAAATCATTTTGACAATTTTTTTTTGTAAATGTAAATGCAAATGTAAGGAATAGCTTTTCTTCTGAAGTATTTGACGAGTTTGTAGATTTACCTCCGCGAAAGAAAATAAAGAATATGAAAATGTGATAATGATGCTACTGAATTATCTGAATTGAGTTTTGATGGGAAAAAGGTCACCAAATGTCGCATTATCGTATTTTGTTTAGGTTTTAAATAAAAAGATTGATGCACTAATGTATATAAAAGAGATCAATTTAAAGATTTTATCAAAGCTGAGGACAATTCCCAAAATAGATTGAAGATAATGGATGTATAGTAGATTACGTTAATAGAATCGTAATTTCCTGCACATTTAAAAATATAGAAATCAATCTCCAAATTGTACTTTAGAACTTTTCCTTTTGTCTTTTCTTTTTAGGGAATTAAAAAGGTTTTATTTCAGTTTCAAAACGAACGAAAATGATCGTTTTGAACCAAAAGAAATGAAAAGATATTTAATTCAAAAGTTAAAAAATAAGTTACGGGTTAATTTTGATCATAGAAAATAATATTATAGATTCTCTTGGAAAGTCATTAATGATTTCACGATTTTTATTTATATTTGATTCCTTATTAAATTAGTGGTTTAATCTAAATTAATATTTTATTAATTTTGAAACCAAACCCTGAAATGTGAATGTAGTTTACGTTTTTAGGGTCTTCAATTTACATTTGCTTGATACCCCTACAATTTAAAAAATATCAGAAAAACTTGTGAATCGGACCTCCGATAATCCAACAAAAGTGTTTTATAGAAAAGTGAATACAGGCCATAATAATCAATCAATCACCCAATTTTCATTCTATAAATCAGCAAAACTAACAAATCGTCTTTCGAAAACAAATTTTGAATATAAAAGATTACTTCAAATTCAACAACCAAGAGCTGATATCACAAACTCAAATTCAGTAGCATGAATGAATCAATATCTGAAAATTACACAATTTTTTATAGAAATTAAATTTTGATGAAAAAGTTCACGTCGAAAACTTACTGAACGAACCAACTTTTAATTTCTCACACTCCTCTAAATATTTTGACCATTTATATTTCACATTCCTCTAAATATTTGACCATTTATGTTTCACATTCCTCTAAATATTTTGACCATTATTTGACCTCCAGTTCAGTTTTATAGTTTCGACAGCTTCGATCATACCTGCCAGTTTAAAACTTTGTTCGTCTTATTTACTCAAGAAGAAATGCAGTAGTTTCTTGAACAACTGAGAAGATGAAATTTGTATAAAAGTTAATTAAAACATTATGTTACATACATCCTCAGTGCTATTGCTCTTTGAAACAGTATTATACTTCACTTATTTAGCTCGTTATCGAAACGAGATTGTTTCTGACTTAAAATTGAGAAGAACATCCATGCGCTATCCCCCACATGATGCGTTTCCCGGATTAGTGGACCCAGGTTAAATTTCAATTAGTTGAAAACTTTACGGAATTCTTCTCCACCCTCCAGGCTAAGAAGAACCGCCATTCGAAAAGTGTATAAAAAACTTTGCTCGTTAATAAAAATTTTCTTGGCATCCCCTCGGTTTTGCAAATGCCGCGCAAATATGGCTGCCTTCCGGACTGGACGAGAATAGCTCGAATGCAAAAAAAAACAACCACCCCTATTGCAGATAAGGAAAAACCCAAAGAAGGAAAAAATAGATCTACCACCCCTCCGCTCGTTCTTGCCAACGATTGACGATGGTGTGTTCGCGAAACTGGTAGTAGTGTCCGAAACGCGTGTTATGGCAATGCGAGGATTTCAAAAAATCCTCCGAACTCACACAAACTCCAATCTGGTATCCTTCCTCCGCCAGCTTGCTTCTTGAGGCTTCCGTAAATGTGCTGATTGCAAGGATACTTTCTTTCCATTTTCCAACTACCACAGCCTTAAGCATCGGTCGCCTTTCCGTGCGAGAGAGTGTGTATGTACGACAAATTGACCAACCTTTGCACCCCAACGAGAACAGCTCTAGGGACACGGGAAATGGCGGGGAACATAAAAAAAACTGCACGTTTTACCCGGTAAAGTTCCGATGAAAAGTGTTCGCAAAGAAAATGCGTCCCACCCCATCCGAATCGCACACGTTGTGGTGTTTGTGATTTGAGGAAACGTCGGGCAGCCATATTGATTTTTTTCCTGCACCGGTTTTGTTGCCCTTTCGCTCGCTCACCGAGGGGGTGTAAATTTTATCTCCCCTCGGGTTTTCCCAGTTTACAAAATTTCACCCCTCACAGAACGGTCGGTCAATGCAAAGTAACATTGGATTTGGAAAGGAAGATTAGCGAAAAAAGTTAGGGTGGCAAAAACACACCCTTAAAATGGAGGCGGGTGTTTGGCGTTCAAATCTAGGTATGATAAGGAAGGTGCAAAAAGAAAGGAAATAAAGTAAAAGACACAGAGGCAATGAAACGAAGATTTATGAATACACCTTCCCTTAACGATGGCGATTCAACTGATCAATCGGAATTGGTAGCGATAGAATAATTCATAATAGAATTTTATAACACAACAATATATTTTGTGTTCCATCATTGAGCTGCTTATGCTATTGAATAAACCAAAAATAAAAATTTTATTTTAAATTTTGTCCGTATAGTACGATTTTCCAACAGTGTAACGGTTTTACGAAATATTTCATCGATATTGAATAGATAGTAGAGATGGGTAGTTCAGATTCAGATTTATGAACCAGAACGACTCTTTGTTGTGATTTCGAAATTCTTGTACCTCTGAATGAGAAATCCCACACTGCTTCAAGAGAAACTCTCTTTCGAGAACGTTATTTAATGTCTGAACCTGAAAGACCTTTCGTTTAAGGAGTTCATTTTGAAAATTGATAGAAAAAAAATAAAATAAATTCATTGTTCAAGTAATCTTGGTCGAAAGGTACATACTACCAAGGATACTGAAGCGAAGAGCTACGTTAGAGCAACCTTCGTCAAGGAAGAAAAACACAAAAACACAAACAATGGTGATTCAACAACTGTCGATACACAATAATAACAGGCGTTAGTGTTCTTTGTTTCGCTCTCTATTTTGATAACATTTGACGGTATTAGATGTTTTGACCGCATTCTACGCATCGCATTTCGTCACGCTCAACTGTGTCAGCGTACGAACTTCGCACTTGTCCAGTTCTAGTCACAGTATAACACTCTACAACAGCAGTACCAGCAGCAAGATGGAACCGAGCGAGGAGGATGCGAAAATCCCCCTAAAGCTAGCGCAAATATCGATCGACAAGTTCAACCAGACGGTTCCGCAGTATCTGGCAGTGCTACGCAATCACAAGTGTAACATCGAAAAAGCAGGTTCGCTTAAAAACTGGGAAAAGGTCAAACGGGAACAGATCAATGCGACGCGCATTGTCAAGCAGATCAAATTCATGCTCGTGGAAATAGACAAAGTGCGCAACCGGATACGGGATTGCGATTGCGATAAGTTTGATGCGGGTATCGAGGGAACGAAAACAAGTGCATTCAACAGTATGGCTGAGTACATGGGTAAGGAGGACAGACAAAAGGGCAAGGAACGATTGGTTCATTCAGTGAACGTAAATATTACCTTTCTGTTTCCCAAACAGCAATGCAACAACAGATACGAGCACAAAGTGCCAAAGACTATGACGAGCAGTACGGTGAGGAGGGTAGCGAAAGCGCATCCCAGTATCCGACCGGTGGTCGACTAGCTTTCGTCCCACAGATTACCAGCTCATTCAACATTGAAGACCACGAGCTTCAGCAGCGTGAGGAATGCTTCCGTCAGATGGAACACTTGCAGCGCGAAATGGAAGACATTCAAGAGATCTACCAAAAGGTGCACGAATTAGTGCACGAGCAAGGCGAAACGGTTACCCGGGTGGAGGAAAACGTTGACGTTACCCAGATACAGGTGGAAGCGGGAGTCACCGCTCTACAGAAGGCCCTAGCATACAAGAAAGCCGTCTATCCGCTAGCGGGTGCCTTTCTGGGCACGTGCATCGGTGGTCCGATCGGACTGGTAGTAGGCCTAAAAGCGGGTGGCCTAGCAGCACTGGGTGGAGGACTGGTCGGGTTCGCCGGAGGGAAATTTATCAAAAATGTTGACGCCATTCAGGAACACGATGAGGTTGATTCAAATGATAGTGCTACGGAGGCAACGGCCGGTGCTCTAGTGGAATCGGGAGACGCTGCTCCTATAGTATCGAAAACTTGACACATACTCACTCGGTGCACCATTCAGTAACTGTTGATGCTGGAAATGCGTCTATTTTATTAATATTCCATGGAAGTAAATGTTGCTAGGTGTTCTAGAAGCGATACATTAGTCTCGATGTCGAAAGCTTACCACATTGGTCTGTCCATGTCCTCGGCGGAAGATGGAAGGCGCAGCTAATCGCAATTCCTTCAAGTTGTTAATTTTTTGTAACGAATAAATCATCCAGTACACTGTTCTTTCTGTTACCGTAAGGGCAAAATAATAAAGATTCTTTTATTTACCTCAAACGATATTCTTCCAGGCGCTGGTCTTATCGATAAAGTGCACCCGTCTACCACGGAACTGCCGTTGTCTCACATATGTACCTTCCTTACGCTTTTGTTTAATTTCTTCCTTCTTCTTTTTATACCAAACGGGGCAGCTGCCAAACTGATCCCGTTTCGTTTTGACGTTGTACACGTGCTTCACATTCGTTTTCGGGTTCACAGTTTCGACATACTCGTTATGGTCAACATCCTCCGTTTCCTTCTTGTAGATTTCTGCCATCACTTCTTTCTTCACCTTTTCCAGCTCCTTTCGGGCGAAGGTAATTGCGCGTTAGAAAAACAACCATCTAAAACCTACCGACAATGGAAGTTTGCACTTACCTCCTCCTGTTGCTTTTGCTTCGTGATATCCTTGATTTTGTCCATCAAATCCATGCCATCTTCGTCGAGGAGTCCGAGGGTTTTTTTCAGTTTCTTCAACTCTTTCACCTTGTTCGTCTCGCGCTTAATCGCCTTGTTCTTGCAACGTTTTTTCTTCGAACGGGCAGTCATTTTGGGGGTGTTGTTGGTTTCGCTTCGGTTACTGCACTATCTCGTCGAAACAAACTCTGTGTTTGTATCGTTTTCAGTGCTATTTACACCGAAAATAACACGAAAATATCGGAGCTGCAAGGAAAACGTGCAACTCCTTGACAGATTCGTGTTTTGAAAGGAATGAATATAGCGTTGGCACCTACGGGGCCGGATTTTGTTTGTCGGATTTGAATCAGATTGGATTCGTTAAGACTCGATTTAATGCGATTCAAAATTGATCCGAATCTTAATCTCGATGTTGGTCGATTTAGATTCAATATGATTGAGTTCAGTTTACTTGATTCGAAGGGCGGATAGAAAGGATTGGAAATATATTCATACATTATATGACGTTCAGAGATTTGGATTGGATGATCCGGATCTTCAAGTTGATTTAATTCAAAAGAATCCTTTTTCACCACTAGAACGTATAACAGCCAAGGTATACATGTATAACACTCAACGTATCTAGCCCATTTCTGTAAGCACCTTCCTTCGATTGGTCCTTGTTTTGGGTAATATTAAAAAAAACAACGCTAGTAAAACGGGCTTCAATGGGAAACGAAAATTAACTGTGTCTCTTTTACGTTTCACTGTGTTTGCTAGAAGTTCTTTTCAACGTAAATTATCGTTTTTCAAAACTCCAAGATGGTCGACGGTGGCAAAATTTGACATTTTGCGATGTTTGCTAGAACATCACCAAGGTTTGCTATGTTAGTGATAGGTCAAAGGCAAAGCTACTATTTTAATCGCCATTGTTTTGACAGTAGCTTCTAAACGCAATATTCTCGTGTACTTTTCTATGGTAAAATTGAATGAAAATATTGATATCGTTTATTTTCATCCGCATTAATACTAGCGTTGCCACTGAATTCAATACAAATGGCTGCCAACTGGAAATAAACGTCAAGAATACGATCAACGTAATAACGTACTGTCAAACATTTTCCCTCGCAATTCGTACTGTAATTATCGAGCTTGTTCTTATACAAACCTTGAACACAAGCTATCAAGCGGTGCAAACTCTGCGAGTAAACAAAACTATAAGTTTGTAATAAATATATTTGTGTAATTTGATCGAATATCACGCCCGTGGCACTGAAGGCAGTTACACTCAAGCGCACTACCAGTTATTCAATCCGTTAGATTTACCTTCGCCTGAATAAACGAGTAGCGAACGTAAAATGGAAGTAGATATGCGTTATGTGTTGGACCGAGCGAACGACCTGGAGGAGCATCTTTCGATCGGTTATCAGAAGGCCTACTCGTGCAACCTACCGATGGTAACGAGACAGATGTTCTGGGACTACATGGTGCGCCTAATGAAGACAGTGTCTGGCAACGATGGTCAACTGAAGATGCTGTAAGTATCGTAGCACTTGTGGACCGCAAGAGCAGTCCCTGCAATGGTGTGTCGGTCGCGCGCAGTAGTGGCAACCAACGGATTTCGTGCTGTCGTTCACGGAACGTCAATCTGAATATGGCAGATATGTCATTCTGTCCACCCGTCACCTAATCTGACGGTCCCTCGCAGACCAAGAGTCAATGCAACGAATTTGCAGGATGCTACTGCAATCCCTCAGTTGCAAATTCCCGAGTAGGATGTTGTAGGAGGGCATGCGTTGCTGCGGTGTGTGTATGTTTGTGCCCGGGCGCTTGCGTTTGACAGCATTAGGATGCAGCAGCAAAATTGAATTCTTTCCTTCCTGACCCGAACTTTGTTGTTCCATTGCAGCCAGGCAAGTGCGGCAAACAATGCCGAATTTGATGACGATTCGGTCGGATGTGTGCAGCTTAAAAGGGAGGATTCTGGCTGCACGCTGAAGGGACAGATCCATTTGATAAGCCCGAGCGATGATGGTGAGAGTGCGGAAATCAAAATCTACCAGCTGTCGGTCGTGATAGACGAGGAGAACCACAAGATCGAGTCCGCCGAATGCAGCGACTGTACCGAGGTCGGCTTCTGTCAGCATACGATCAGCTTCCTGCTGTGGCTGCACAGCCAGAATCAGCTCGGTACGCACCAGGAGCTGGAGTGCTTCTTCCGTACACCGCTCGTCACCGAGCTGGAACAGATCCCACCGAAGCCAATCCTGAACAAAACTAAGGCTAAAAATTTCATCCGCGAGATCGTGCACGGTCTGCAGACGGAAGACATCGATTGTCCGCTGCGATGGAATTTTTCATCGGTGAATAAAAAGTACTCCAACCTGTCGATTCACGAGCTGATCATGTGCACCGTAAAGAACGGGTACGATTTAAATCAGTTCTTCGAGCACGCGCAAGCCGTCGTCGGCTCGTCTATGGCCGTGCTGGCCGAGAAGGTGAAATTTCAACCTCGGTTCTATCCCTGGTTCCAAGAGCTCCGCTATGGTCGCATTACGGGCGCCAAGGTGTACGATTGTGCCAACCTGAACGTGGCCCGACCGCTCCTGTACGAGACGATACTCGGCTGCAACAAGGAGCTGGACACGGTCGTGCTGCGGAAGAAGCTTGCCATTCGCCAGCGGCTCGAAAAGTACACTAAAATGGTGTACGAGAATCCACGCATCACCATGAACGCCTCCTATCCGGTCATCTTCGACATCCCGGATGGCATCTGTCAATCGCACGTGGTGGAAATCAAGTGTCCCCGGTCGCGTGAGCACATGAAAAAGTACGTTACCGACGATGGCAGCATCAACGAGAAGTACTACCTGGAGATGCAGGTGCACATGCTGCTGTACGGCAGGACGCAGGGCGTGGTGTGCGTGGCCGATCCGGACTTTGACAACAACAACGATCTGTACATGCACTCGTTCAATCTCAACAAGCCGCTGGCTACGAAGCACCTGCAGAAGGCGGTGGAATACTGGAAGAACAACGTTTTTCCGGAACTCGTCAACAGTTGGTCCGAGTAGAGCGGGCAGGGCTATTGCAACTTCTTTTAATCGAGAGAGATCTATATCGCAGTGCAACTCATCAACCAACGATAACGGCACGAGTGTAGCGAGAAAAGAAGAAATCAGAAACAAGGAACCTTCAGGCAGGAAAGGGAATCAAGTAGCACGCAACGCGATTTTAGAATATCTTATTTTTTATCTTTCTTCTTTGACAACACACCCACACACGTACACCAATACAGACATACACACATACACACACACACACACGCACACACAATAGCGTTTTAAGGACAATAAATGTAAGACTTTCATTCTAGAACATAGCACGATATCGTCTGGTCAACTAAAGTCATATTAGCGGGGTTTTTTGTAGTGGTTCTTTATCGGCAGTTTCAGCAGTTTTCCTTTCCAGTGACATCGGCGATTGAACAAAGGTTGTGTCCCAGGATTCCACATTCCACCGGTAAGAATCGTTAGAGCTTTTCTCTGGTCGAACTCCAAACCCAATGGTCAATGGACTCGGTTGCCGTAGTCTACGGAAGGAAATAATCGGTGCGTCTGTGGAAGCAAAAGAGATATCCGCCGTATAGTTGTTAAACGCATCACGTTGCTGGTGGTTCAATTATTGCTGTTATTCTTACCAGTCGGGCAACCTGTGACTTCAACACCGACACGGCATCCATTGTGTATTGCATTTTTTTGTTGAGCTCCTGTTTCTCGTTGTACGATCGCCGTTCCTCATGGGAAATCATCTGTAGAGGAAAAGGAATAAATATTCACTGGACAATTAATTTCGGTATTTCAATAGATTTCAATAGAGATTTGTTAGAAATCTCTAAGTTAGAATGTACAAATATGAATATCAGTACAATTTCCCAGTACACGTTCATTCAACTCGCCGCGGATTAAAAAAAAACCAGAATCTTCAATTTTTTTAAGAAGCTATGGACCATCTTCAGGTTTAGGTTCAGAAGTCTCTTCACTGTATGAATAATTCAATATTGAGTTCTGCTCTTGGTAAATTGAGAAAGTTGAGTCCATTTAGAAGCTAAAATTTTTGCCAGAATTCGGTTAATTACTTTTTCCAAATTTCATAAAATTGAATTCTGATATGATGGTACAAAAAACCTGTACGAAATTATTTAAACTAAGCAAATAAGTTTCATCAAACGCAAAATACCATAAAGGGAAAGCTTTTAGATATTCAAGGCAAGTGACAAATGTTAGTAATTAAATTACTCTGTCAAATATTTGATATAAGATCCTTTCAGTTCCATCCCGTTGGTAGCCAATTCCTCATTACCTGTTCCAACTTTTTTAACCGAATATCCAAGCTGTCATAGTCTACGTCGTTCTCCATGTCGCGTGCTTCCGTAGCAATGTCGTTCGTTTCATCTGCAAAGAAAGAGTGGCCATCAGAGACACGTGTCTGATAACAGATCCTCCCTATGCGACATTCCTTCATTGTGCCCGCAGTTTACATTACCTATTTTTCTACAGCTCTGTCGGTCGCTCTGAAGCATAAAGCCATCGCGGCACGTGCAGTAGTACGAACCTTCCGTGTTGTAGCACGTCTGATCGCACGGTTTGAACTCCTTGCACTCGTTCACGTCCAACTCGCAGCTCTTGCCGGTAAATCCAGCCGGGCAGGAGCAACGATCCGGAGCCACACACTTGCCACCGTTACGGCACGCCGTTTGACAGATTGCTGTCGAGACATTTGGTAATGTAGAATCAAATATTTAAAGGCACTTTAAAGGAAATGGTTCCCACTTACGCTTCAGACAGCCATCGGCGATGGTCGTTGTCGTTTCCCAGCCACGGCAGCAGGTCTCGCGTTTGGCCACCGGATAGCTGTACGTGCTGGTATTGGCGAGAGGAGAAGAATGATTCACATTCGAGCGGGGGAATTTTACAACGATCTTGAACCATATACTTACCGCTGTCCGCAGTTGGCCGCATCCAGGCAGGGTTGCATCGAGTGGGACGTCCTTATCGATTTCCTATACATGTATACGGTACATACGTTTTTACTGAAAAAATAACCGTAAACAAAAAGAAGCTAGAGAAACTTTTCCCTACCATTAATTGAGAACTTAACATAAGAACGTAATAATCCCACCCTGCATTTGTGGTCGAACGCAACACGAAGAGCCAAGTAGTTAACGACTAATGGTTGTTTGTGCAAACGAAAACAGAAGGAAAAACAGCAAACTGGAAACCCCACCACCTCGTCCAGGCGACCACGGTACAAGAGCAATTGTGGTTATGTTACGTCGTGCGAAAATTGCACTTCCTGGCTGCAGTTAATCATTCTTCAAGGCCGCCACCAAATGACTTGCACTCTTCTAATGACTCTATTGGTGTTGTTGTTCTCCCACCGAGTTGATTGAACAGTAGCGCGAATGCACTCTCGGTTCGCAGGCCGAGATGGAAACCATTTGCAACAGACGCTTTTTCACCGAGAGAGTGCATGGTTTTTCCTGCAGTTTCGGTGTGCATTTACACCCAACTGGTGGTTCATTTGCGAAAGACCGGAAATAACACGGGTTTATTTACTTTATGGCCGTACCGCAATAATCAAGGAGAGATTAATTTATCCATTCATTGATGGTGGTCAAAATGTGCGTAGCCTAAAGTTATAAATAAAATTAGTTGAGGAAGCATGTTGATTTTGGTAGAAAACGGATTCTTTTAGACAAATCTTTTGATCAGTATCAGCGGTCATTTTGTATCGTCAAGACGATTATTTAGAGTTTTGATATGGTAACAAACTACTAAAGATTAATTTGTTCAAAATTTGTGTTTTGTTCGATCATCCGAGCTCTTCGATCATCCGAGATCAGAAAAATTCCGTCAGGAAGATAAGATGCGACTAATGAAAAAGGATTAGCAACAAGTTAGGTATAACAAATAGCTTCTCAAGGTGATACGTACCTACATTATGAAAATAGAAATCTAAACAGTAACCAATTCTCTCCAAACAGTTAACCAATTAAATTCCTCGAGTTCTGCTAAATAGATTCTCAGGTATTTTTTATATTGCATTTTTTATTATCTCAAGTATGTTTTAATTTTGACCATTTTTTAAAGTATGATCACCCATAACATCAAAGTTCCAACTCCACTGAGAGAAATATAATTAAAAAGCAGCTTAATCTTGATGATAGTCAACTAAATTACTTTTTATCGTTCACTTTGCTTATTCTAATTGATTCAATCAAATTAAGCTTTGTTAGGGATTTAAAATCCTCACGTTAAATACACGACAGAGGTGTTTTTGCGTGTGTGTTCAAAAACTTATTCACTTAACTTGACATGACATGATACTTTTATTTAAGTGTAAGGATGTACACCTCTATGATGCTCACGTCATGGTACAGTTCTAAAATTGGAAGTTTCTAAATTTAGACATTGAATTAATTCGACCAAGTTCGATTGCTATTCTTGTTCCTGCTCTCTTCCACCCACGTCTAACACCTGAGTTCCGCTTTTCCACCATTTTGATCCTTGGCTCTGGCGTCGATGCCTTTTTAAACGATCGCTTCCTGTATGTTCGTTGGTGCCAAGAAGCGGGCAAAACTAATTACAAGCAAACACACCAAACTCGGAGAGCACCAAAATTTGCGTAGAGATCTTGAGTGTCGCATAATCTCGATCGTTGATTTGCGATGAGATGGATTAACGATTATTTAATCTCCCGCGAGCAGGGATCTAGATGAGATTGAGTACGCTGCTTAGAGAAGCGAATCGTGGCAATGAACGATAAGAAGGTAAGCGCTCTCTCGCACCGTCCGAGGATCGTCCGAGACACGCTGACAACGTGCATCGTCACATTGGTGACAACATTTATCCGACTAAATCATCCCCCTACTGTAAACTCTCGGTCGGTCAATTTCACCTCAGCTCAAGAGAGTGAGCGACAGGAAGAAAAAGAGCGTGAGTCATAAAATGTACGAAAAAAAAACCAACATTCGTCTCGAGAACGCTAATTTTTCGCCTTCTCGCAAATTTGCACCGCAAGATAAAAAAATCCAACCCAAAAGTTCTCTTTCCTTTTTTCTAGCATTCATTCCGCTGAAACTCTCCCCTGGCGAATCTCATCGCAAAGTGGTTTTTCATCGACCACAAGTACGGCCATCGAATCGAGATAGGGGCTGACGATTTCGGTTCAGTTCTATCGGAATCGCCAATTAAAGCGGACTTCCCAAATTTTCCTTTTCCCTTTTTATTGCCAGCCGGTGACATCCGCGATCACGATTGGGGGGGTGGATTCCATGTCAGCATTGACTCCAGATGTGGGGTATCTGTTTTTGCTTCTTGTGCATCCACGATCGCAGCAGTCAAAACAAAGTCCGAGACCAACTGGCCCCACCGTGCCGAGTTTTCGTGCGCCGCGAGTGAAGCTGAGTGAAAAGTGATCCGGACGCGGTCGGTTTTGGGCTGGTTTCAGTCCGCGAAGAAGAAACAAACACAAGTGACAAGTGAGCTTGCTTCCGTAATTATGCCGCCAGTGGGAGAGGAATGGTGAGGTACGGGTGAAAGCCAGGGGGAGTGTGCGAGTGGTGCCTATCGTGCGCTCGTGTGAAATGTGTTTATTTTTGTGAAAATACGTGCGATCGTGATCATAATCGGAAGCGGCTCGCTACCGCCAGGCGACAGATTGGATTTGCACTCGTGCAGGCGAAAACATGGCGCCGACCAGAGTGCGAAGCGCTGGGTGGAAAATGTGAAAAATAGCAGAAAATTCGTTGTGGAGAAAATGTACGCAGCTAATCAAAATAGCAGGGTACGGTTTTAGTGATCGTTTGTGTAGCAAATTGTGCGAAATCGATTAATTCCCTCGAGTGGACGCCGTTTCGTGCCGGTTGACAAGTTCGGGGTGTAGAAAATTGTAGAACGTTCTTCGCCGTGTTCGGTTTCCTACGCGCACTCGAATGCAAGCCATCCATGGGTGGCCTTCGGGTTAAAATTTTAGTTCTAATGCAGTTTCGCTGGTAACGTTTGCAAGGGCTAGAAAGGCCACGAGGCGCAGTCTGTTTTTAAAGTCCATTTCTTGCGCTTGCCCTATCACACAGACACCGCTTCGACGACGACGACGACGACGACGACGACGGAATGGTTTGTTCTGCACGGATGGGTTATTAATAAATTAAATGAAATACGATCACGGTGGCATCTTGCAACTGATATTTGCCAGATCGCCGCTTCATCCGGCGCGCCCTTTTGCCGCATCGTGCCAGCGGCCATCTTGGCCACAAAGGTTTCACTCCCTTCCGTGGGGTTGACAGACAATAAATTTTCTTCGGTTTGCAAGGGTTTGCAATCGTATCTTCATCGGGTAGGAGTGGTGTGAAAAGAGCGGAAACCGCCCGGGCAGCGGTGAAAGGAAGCGTTTGAAGTTCAAGTCGAAATAGGGGAACTAGCCGTGACAATTGGTACAACCGCGGTGGGTGGAAGTAAATTTAAGGATGGACAGGATGGAGGTAAGCAGGCTCATTATTTAAAGTTTACTCTTATTATTAGATCGCGATCGAACCCCGTTAGAGGATTTTTTATTTTGACCATTGTCAACTGAAAAGAAGTGAAGCAGTCTAAAGACTCGACATGAAAGAGATGCGAATTTTCAACCATTATTTTGGGCATACTCAAATAACATTTCGTTTGTAAGATTAGCAGTTTGGTTTTTTTCTGTGGTTAGAATGTTTTGTAAATTAATTTATAATTTGAATGAGTGAATGAGTGCATTCTGTACATCAATTAAATAAACACTTTTCGGTAAAACTATGATTCATATCGGAAAACACATGACAGAGTTCCAATTTTATCCCTCATATTGCTAAGTGCTGGTCATATTATTACAAGCATTTTGAAAGGAATATAATGTGGAAATGAACGATTTTTTATTTACTTTTGATACACCTTTGTACAAAAAAAGCAAAAGCAAAAAAATACATATTGGAAGGCGTCAACTGTTTGTTACATTTTACGTATGATGATTGATAATTGAAGTAGGGAAATGTCATTTGCAACATTTTTATAAACCAGTTTTTACAACTAATTCAAATTAATACCCCGAACGAAGATAACATGCAATAAATATCTTAATGTTCAAGAAATGAGGGTATAATTATTATAACGAAAAAATATTACATTCTGTTGATGCATAACATTCCACTTTACTTTTCCTCATTACCGTCTACTTTGCACGAATATGACTGGAATTTTAATAAGCATGCTGCAACGTACTTTAATCACCCAATTATCGAATATAAAGCGCTTATAAATTCAAGCTCCACCCGAAACGGCTGTAATAAATCCTGCATGTGAAGATTCCATCGCAAAGGATGTACACCGGCGTACCAAGTCGTTCCACGCGCGGGACGAAAGTGAATTTTTAATTAAGCCATTAACCACGACTTCGAACCACCGCGCGGAGGTGGCGTGCCGTGAATTCGAATTTCCATCGCCCTTCGACACGAGCGACGACAGTGCATTGCAAGGCATAAAATTGCATCGCCACTGCTGCCAGCTGCCCGAACATTGCCTTTGGCTTAAGCTAATGCGATTTGCAATGAAGATACCGGGGTTCCGAGGGGAGAACGATCAATCAAGGCACCACGGATTAGTGTTCGGTGCATCGCATAATTCATATGCGTCCGTGCGACGTCATCGGAGGAAAGAATCTGACCTCGTGG
This sequence comes from Anopheles ziemanni, assembly GCF_943734765.1. Lineage (NCBI taxonomy): Eukaryota > Metazoa > Arthropoda > Insecta > Diptera > Culicidae > Anopheles > Anopheles ziemanni. The sequence continues at coordinate 55,706,070 of NC_080705.1, forward strand.
GGACAGCGCTCCAATGGCGAACACTTCTTCGGTGGCCACTTCACCGTTGATGGGAGGTATTGGATTATTTTAAGAGCATTTCGATCGCTACACAAGGATTTTGCACTCTCAGACGTTTGTTGGTGGTATCGACGATTGCATGAACTGCTTCTGGAAGTCAACTTCCAGATCATGGTTGAAATGTGACAATTTCGCAGTTTGGAAAGCGTGCGTAACGGAGCAATAAACCGTGCGCAATGTTCTCCACATCCACACGATGCACAAGTGATGAACGGTTGACAAGACACACATAAAAGATAACATAACCCACTGCACCAAATCCAGACGAAATATTCTCCACAAAACCCCGACTTGAGGGTGGTTCGGTGGAGCAATAAAAGAGTCATACTTCAAACACATTCAACCCTTGATGCTGTTCGTGCCGTGCGGAAGCAGGTGTTTTTCAGCAATCAATCCACATGTTTCCTAGCAATAAACATAAGACCTGTTGAGATGACCATAAATGTCGCAAAATTTCTTACGCTTCCTTCAAGCTGTCAAACCAATGCCATCAGTTGTTAACAAATCACGTTGAAATACTCTGGGCAGATGCGTTGTGTTGACCTCACATCTATCACAAGCCATCTGCCTAGCTTTGACTCTTACATTCTTAGCGTGAGGTACAATAAGGAAGTTACGTGAGAATTTTTCTAAATTCATCATCCAAGGTGTGTGTTGATGATGAGTAAGATGAGTTTATAAACACGAAACAGGTGAACCCCACGAATGGAGTCACTAAGCCGATTTATGGATACGGTCATGCTTTGCTAACGATTCCTTTTATGATATTTTTTTCATCTTTTTCTCCTTTTGTTCTTTTGTTTTTCTATTCCGAAATAGAAAATAGTTGTTTTATTTGTTTTGAATAGTTCATAAAAGCAACCTTAACCTGTAGTCAGTTTAGAAATCAAGCTATCATAATTTAATAAACTTAAATGCTTGAATTTGATCCAGTATTGTGTAGTGTTCCTCTTTCTTATACTACCAGAATTGAAAAATATTTTCACAGAATATAAATTCGATCTCCGATCTCCGCGAAGGGTAGCGCGTGGGTTCGAATCCCAACAGAGACCGAACCCTCCCCTGTACGAGAGGACTGACTATCCACGTTACAACAGGGAAACAAGTCTTAACGGGCAGGCATGACCAACAGGTCGTTACGCCAAGAAGAAGAAGAAGAAATTCGATCTATTGAACATAATTTGATCACATATAATCATCTAATTATAGTTTGAAATTGTTTGTGATACTATTATGGAACACAGTAAATAGTTTTTTCCAAGAAATATTTCTAATATCGTGTTTATTTTTATGATTGCGACCGAGACAGTGACCGAATGTTTAACAATGTTATATACTGGTTTCTAAAACCATTCACGTTGCAAAAAACAAATTCCGATAGTTTACTTTTTTGTGATTGGGAACCAACCAAAAACGCTTAAGGTGTCAATCTGATTCATGTACCCGTGGATGATAACTGACCATAAAAGAATATACTTGATTTTAAACCACAGCTTCATAAAACGAGAGAAAAGTAATGGAGTTGTCAATTAATGAGGGCAATAATTTCATATGAAAATTATTGGTCAATAAAATACAATTGTGAATAGTTCCACGTTCCTTTGTTTCTCAGTAAGAGAGTTCGTGGTCAAACATGTGTTTACAATTGATCTTTAGTTGTAAACTCAATGAGATCATTGAAATCCGATCTCGGCTCTCGGCGTCGAACGAGCGTTATAGTCTCCGTCTGCGCTTCGGCGTTACGTTCATTGGCGTATTTTTTTGCAGAATAATCTACCGTAAAATATCATCCCATACACTTATAGAATCGCCCACCGCCGAGTCTGGGCGACTTTCGCTCGACGAAGGGCTCGCTGTCTATGTCGGAACATACGGAACACATGTTCGTTTCCTGCCCGGGCGCCCTTTGCCCGTTCCGTCCTGCGACGCGTCGATTTCTAGCTATTAATAGTAGGACGCGTGCGAAAGCCGCCGACGCGAACACTCAAACACCGGCGAATTGTGTCGGTCGATGCGACGCGTTCGGTCCTGGCAAGGAGCAGCGTCCGAGCGGGTCGGACGAAAGAAAGCAGCAAACAAAAATATAGCAACAACGAAAAGAGGGCTTGGAGCGAATCGAACAGCATCTCCCGAGCGGACGCTGCCAGCAGTTCGGACATGCCGGGCGGAAAATGCACGGACATGGGCGGGAAAAACCGTCTGCGAACGACGGCAAACGGTGACCAAAACAGCTCGTGAGTCACGCCAGAGGGCAGCGCGCAACAAAACGGCCGACCAAGCCCAAGCATAGGCCGCTATAGTGTCTGCAGGATGTGAGTTATGTACGAATGCAATTCTGCCTGCCCCTCTTCCCTCCATCCGTCCTTTCTTCACCCGCGCGAGAGCATCGGGTCGTGTGGAATGCGGCAACGGTAATTTTGCACGGTTCGTTACGCGATTACGCGTTTGAACGGAGAGCGGAAGCGGTTCGCGAAGAAGACTGAAAAATGGAGGAAAAAAAGGAAAGGTGGGAAATCCGCCGAACAGCCGCGTTCGGGAGAAGGATCGTTTGCGGCTAGCGATAACTAACGGGTTGTGCTGAAAAGGTGATAAACACACCCGCAGTTTTCCACTTTCCATCGATGGTTAATGCAGAATATCGTTGGTGGTTAAAAATACGAACGCTCGTTCTCACCATGCATCCATTGCATGGATGAAATATTGTTATGCGCTAGCAACGATTGCATTAGCACATTGACCCACTATCATAAATAAGTCCTAGAGATGATGCATATAGAACACACATACACACACACACACGATTAGAAACTCCACTCGATGGTCCCGATAACGATGGTAGGGACATGTGGAAAATTCATTTCACGCCGATCGCCGTTTGATGACGAAAAATGACTTATTAGCCCATTGCCGGATGATTGCTGTCATGAGGGCGGCGGAACTATCTCACGATTGAAGCAAAGCTGATGTCGTTATAACGCTATTGCCTTCCATTATTCATTATTTGGAAAGGGAATAGTCATTACATCGTTAAAACTGTCAAAGAGCCTATCCGAAGTAGGTGTTGGGGGAGGGGATGTAACTAGTCAAATTGCTTGGAATGATGTCAGTGAGAAAATATTTTTCGATTATTAACTTTAATACAAACATATCTGAAAACAACAAAATGAAAGCTAAGCAGCATTTCAAAATCAATTAAAACAACTTTGAAAACAAATTTCTTACCGGAACTAACAACGCTACAACGTGCTACAGAAATAGGCTTTGCTAGGAAAACAAAAGCTAGGATTCAACTATTTTTTTGTGTATATTCGAAATGCGAAGTTGTGGAAACACATCTAATACTAAGAACATATAGAACACATATACATTTATTATTGTTTTTTTTTGTGCAATATTTAAAGTTTAAGACTTTTTGAATTTATTCTAACATCAATTGTATGCTTTTGCATGACATTTAACATTTTGCATTTGACTTCTGCTACCATTTGTGTGCTCTAGGACTGCAAACACATTTCCACATTATATTCAAAATATTTACAACTGCTGTTACACACGAATCAGATAATCGAAAATTTGCTTGCACCTCATAACAGTTTCCAGTTGTTGTAGGATTACCCTCCGAATGCATTCGTTCAATTTATAATGAAACACATTGAGGTTGATGCAAACAAAAAACCGTCCTTGTTTCGCTCCTCGAAAGGACAGATATCATGGTTGACAGCATTTCATTTTCATCCTACCGAAAGGACCACAAGAAATCTGTTAGCGGGCATCCCATTAGCATCGAATGCGCCTAACAGGGGTTCCCTTGCTCCGAAAGCTATTTAAATCTTCATCAGATTATAAAATAAACAAACTGCGTTCGCAGCAAAGTGAGGCAAAAACACAATGCACATGCTTGTAGTCAGCCTGTAGACATTTGACGTTTCTTTTCCTTTTCCTGCCGTACTAAGTTGTTCTCCGGTTTGGATTTGGTTTTAATTATAAATTTCAAAATAAAAGAAAAGCATCCATATCCTCGGGAAACATCAAATATCTCCATTCGATCTTCTGCTTGATCCTTTTAGCAGTTTTGCTCATTCGTTTGACGCTCGCATATATAATTGGCCAAAGATAAACCGTCCGCTTCCAGCGTAATGGAGGGGTTTCCGCTTGGAAACAAAAATGCAGACAAAACCGCACACCCATCCGATGGATTGATCCAAGTGAGTACATTCGGAAATGTTCAGGAAACTCCCTGCTGTGAAGAAGTTGAAGCAGCTGTATTAATCTTCCCGATCAAGCTGCGTCGCGGAACGTGGGCTGGCCAGCTTGCGACGGAAATAAGATTTCGCTTTGGGGTAAAAATGAATTTGTTTTCTGTCGTTGTGGTTTAGATGAGCGTGAGTGATCGAGGAGTTGGTCGAAAAAACAAAAAACCTCCCGGAATCCCAACTCCCTGTTCGCTGCAGAATGGTAGGTGATCCGTGCAGTAGCTACTATTCCATGCAATGGTGACAGACAAGAAACCATGAGAGACGTTTATCAGTTTTCAGGTAGATTTTTTTTGACACGATGAATTCCTGCAATTCGAATGCCACTGGCACAATAAATAACAAGGGTAACTTCCAATAGCTAATGATGGTACTACTTGCATGCTGTATAGCTCGTATGTGTAGTATAAGGATTATAGCCTATTGATTTTAAATCCTGACGTTTTGACTGTACAAGCCGTAAACACCTGAGATCGAAAGACGTCTGCCGGTCGCACATCGAAAAATACCTCGACATGTGATTCTTCGGCGTAACTTCTTCTGTTTTTCCATGAAGCTTCCTCATATTACTTTTGAAGGGTAGATTTTGAGGCTCAGAAAAGTCGTGGATGGTCGCTGATTAGAACCATATCTGCGAAATGCCTTGAAGAGAATATCTTTCATGGTAATGGGTTCGATTCGCACGAAAGGTCTAAGGTTTCTTTAAAAAACTAATAGATCGGACGTCTGGACAAAAACCTTTCATATCGCCAGAGTAGAGCTACAGATCTCAATCAGTGAATAATGACTACTAGTGTCACCTTCAATAGAAAAGATCCCAAATGTGTTTGGTTCCTGTCTCCAAATACCTTGAATTGTTGATGTGTCGTGTGCCATCGGATGAGCTGGTACCGCTTCTTGTGAGCATCCGTGTAACCGGACGTGCGGTTCCAACCGGTCGAACACCGGAGACACCAGGCTCACTTCCGGAAGTCCTGCGCCAACCACTCGCACCGGGTTGCTGGTGAGGATTCTGGGGAAGTGCTGTGGGTTGCGGTAGCCCACGGGGATGATGGCGCCGATGCTGCGGTGGCGTATCCTGGTGTCCTCCCTGTCGCCCGACAGTTAGCCAGTGTTGATGGTTGCGGTGTGTACCGACAGACACGGGCGGTCGATAATCGGTTCCGCCATTAGTACTACTACTCCCAGGACCACTTATTAGCGAGTAGCTCGAGGAGTTGCCTAAGGACGGCTGGTATCGCTGACGACCCTGGTTCGGATGGTGCTGGGCTTGGTGCTGTTGGTGCTGCTGTGTGTGTCTTTGGTGGTGATGATGTTGGTGATGCTGTGGTTGCTCCCTGCGCAGGTGGTGCTGCGCTGGCACATAATCACCTGCCTGCTCTTCTGTGAGCTCCTGGGGACGCGCTGCTGGAGCCTGCAGTGCTCGCGTGAGACTTTCAAGGCTCAGCAGTAGCACCACAATGGTTCGCACCAGATGGCGCGGCGTTTTACAACCCATGGTTTGCTGATTACTTCTATCACTATTATTACAGCGAACTGCCACAACAGTGCACTTTTACCGTGCCTCACAAACGAGGCACAACTTGGGAGCTTGGACGTGATTAACCCTTCAGTGTTTCACCCTTCGTTTGTTTTCTTTACTTTCTGCTCGTGTGCCGTGTGTCGGCCTTGTGTTTTCCTTTCCCGAGCACTTGCCCTCCACCTTCGCCTTAAGGCAAAGACGCGAGATGGGATTACGAGATCAGCAGTTTCGCGGAGTCGCCCTCGGATAAAGACACCCAAGGGGCGGATCGCAATTATCTTTAAATGCCCTCGCACTCGCTACGACGGGCTTTGGACGGACGGACGGAGTGGGAACCGAGCGCAAGGTTTGCTTTCCGCGTAGCCGTCCGTCGTTCTTCTCGGATGTTTTCTCAACCGGGTTGCCGGGGCTCAGGTTAAATACCAGGAGATGGGCCCTGACGCGTGGGTTCTGTGACCGGCACGGGTACGGTTCCCAGTTCCTATGGCTGCAGCACGAAGAGCCCCAAGATGGACTTTGTTTAACTTTTCTTTTTCACAGTTTGCACAACGCGATCGGCACCAAAAGTAAGCACAAATTAAGCACATCCAATATTAGCACACAAACACACGTCAGTCATGCACCCGGGTTAGGGTACCCGAGGTAGTGGGAGGGCTAATCCGACGGAAAGGAAGATGCTGGAATCCGGACTCCAACGGTAATTAAGCTACTTCACAGACCGAATCTCGCGCACACTCTGAGTCACCAGATTATGTTGATTTTGGCTCCGAAAGGATAAACACACTTTGTAGCTCTGTTAATGAGGAGCTGAAGGGAAATAAAACTAGAATTCTCACACGCACAAACTCTCTCACACACAAGAGATTAAGAACTGGTTAGGACAGTGCCCCAAACTGTCACAGCATCCAGCTACCTGCAACTGGGCCGATCTTTCGCGGATCTGTAAACTTGAGGTCGCTAGGCAACAGGGATGTACAACAGGACAAGCTCGCGCACTCGTGCGATTCTCGTCAGAAGTCCGAGTGGATCGTACGGAGGATTTTACAGCGACAACCGAGCGGACGTACGGTCTCGATCGGACTAATCCAACACTGCTCCGACACTGCGCTCTCGGACGCCGGCAGCGCGACCATTATGGCTTAAAAGTGTGGTAGTAGAAGAAGCTGTGCGTCGCCGGATCTGATTGTTGTACAGCTCCACGGTTCGCGATCGCATTGCCACCTCATTGTTCTCTCGCTCGTTCGCTGGGCCGATTTCTCTCCTTCCTTGAGACTCGCGGGTCTTTATCTCGTGCTTGTCTTCCCATCTCACGCTTGGCCCCCCGCCCGTTCTACCAGTGCAGAATCCTTTGTGCTGGGGATGTCGAAGCGCCAACGGTGGAGCATACGTTATATCCTCCACGCGATCGCGCGCAACAGAACGATAGGACGTCGGGTTTGTTGAGGTTTATTTTATTCTTTGTTTTTGCGTCCCTAAGCGCGAGTGGTTTCGCTCTCGTTTTCTCCTTCCTCGCTTCTCTCACTCCTTCTATTTCTTTCTTTTACTCTCCTTCATTCACGGGCTGGAGCCTTCAATTTTACTACGACAGCTCCATAATGCTCTGATGAATTGATGTCCCAGTGTCTCGTAATATTTCAAAAATTCTTACTTCTTGACTATCCGTTCAAGCTCAAGTAGCATATTTTTCTCACTAGTTTAGTTAGCTCGTAAAATCAGCTTGAAACAAAAATCCAACAGTAATACGCTTATAACACGAAGGACAAGGTCAGATAATTTAAGGTCTCTTTTTCTAGTCCTTTCATTTATCTCAACAAAAATAAACAATTCACAATTTAACATGTTGTTTTAAATTTTATGTGTTTTTAAATCCTTGTTTCTCCGTTTCATATTTTTTAAATCTGATGTGTTACAAATAACGCCGTGGAACAATGTGAATACGTTGTCGTAGTTTTATTGCCCCACCAAAGCTATTTAATGATTCGACTCAAAAGATTCATGCAGCACAGTTCAATTTGTGGCTCTCATTATTCGTCATTCTGTCTGTAGAGTTATTTTCAATTGATGCTTTCTTTAAAAACATTAGTAGAGTTGCTTGAGGAGAGCTACTGGAGAAGAGCAGTTGAACATTGTAAGGTGTCTTTGCATCCTTGTCTCACGTTGCATCTTTGCAGTTGCGATCAGTGACTTTCCATCGCTAACAGCAATTTCTACGCACTATCTTATCATTGTGACGTTAATCTAAGCCAAACAGAAGCCAGAAAAAACTTAGCGGAGGGCAAGATTTCTCTATTTGCCGTTTTTAAATACGGCCGTGTGTATTTACGGTCTGCTTCCTATGTGGACACAACGGTTGTCTGCAGCTTCAGCAACAATATAAGAAATGGACTGCTGAGCCAATTAGGTTGCGGGCGAATGAGTCGATCCAGTTAAACTGTCCTGCACCATGCGATACTTTCGATGGTGCGATGGTGGTGCATAGTGTTGCAATAAAGTTATTATTTATACACAATTCTTTAAAACATTTTAACGAATGAATGAATGAATGAATTTTCAAACGAGTGTTGTTTTACTAGTTGGCAAGCAGGTTGAAATGGCTGTAAACAACTCACAAATCATGTACAATTATGTACCTAACGGTGTCAAACAACATCGCTCAAATGATGTCGGTGGTTTCATACTCACCTTGCACACATCGATTCCGGAAGATGACTCTTGACAGCCGGGTTGACCGTTTAAGCGTGAAATATGCCGTGAGCCCTTTCCGGCCGAAGGTTAAGTCAACACCTCAACTTAGCGCATTCCATCAACACTTCCCCAACACCAATTAAAGATTGACTCATCCTTGGCTTTTTTTGCTTTGCTCTCTCCAGCACTGAATATACCTCGTGGCGTTTGCGATCGAATGTTTCTTTGTTTTTATTTCCTCCATCGGTTAGATTGCGTTTGGAGGCTGCCCACCGGCCTCCCCCGTGTCACCCCTCGCTCGTGCCTTTCTTAATTTATCCTCGGGTTTTGCACTGGCCATGTTTTCACCGCCTCTTCTCTGCTGCTCCTTAGAACGGAAACATTCGTTTACCCCCGCGGGCCAAGTGATTCGATCGTTTTGGAGGTGTTGGGTTGGCGCAGATGGAAACGCAACGAAACGAAGCATATATTAATGGAGATGGTGTCGTTTTGTTTTGCTCACATTCTATTGGGGCATGGGTGCGCTCTTCTCCTCCCCCCATTATCCTTATATTCTTTACGCCAAACTGCGCTTGAACTTTTCCGTCCGCCCAACGTTCATAGAACAACCGTCGTGCTTGGACGCCTTTTGAACTTTAATCCTTGATCGCTATAGACTTACTGGTATTTTTCGGTTTATAATCTTTTTACGATAAGATTTTATTGCTATCGGCTGCATTCTTAAAATTAAAACGTATCGATAGGTCATTATGACATTTACGCGAATGGCGAGAACAGGTGTGTTTTCTATCATAATTTGTTTAAGTTTTGAGAAACAGACTGTTTTCTTAAAGCGATGTTTTGTTGAACAAACATTTAAAATTTTACTTAAACGCATACTTAATTATTTTGTATTTTCATTGTTAACATCATATAAATATCTTCAAAGTAAGACCAGTTTATAAAACCAAAAACCATATCAGATATCGAATTAGTTTTTGCGAAGGCTCTACGATTATAAACTCCTAAAAAACGATGCGCAGCAGTAAAATCACTTCAATTAAATTGCAATAAATGAATATTTTTTCAATTCAATTAAATTGCTACAAATGGGAGGATTTATTAGGATCACAACAAAAATCGAAAGGTGGTTTCACATTGAAATTCCACTCGCGATCCTAGCTTCTTCTTTCGAAATGGAAGCCCACCCTGTGCTACTTCTTTTGCGAGTAACACGCATTGGAATAAACGATGAAGGGCGTACCGAGCTCTAAGTCGAGTATCGTGTTCCTCTGATCGTAAACTGAGTCCCGTACGAGCGATCGCACCAGTCGAGTGCGACGAAAGCGTGGGAGCGGAGGACCTGCGTGTACCGGATGTTGACCTTTTAAGGGAGGTTCTCAAAGGGAAATGACACCCTTCGGGCTCCGGGCGGGCTGGGCGGGCACACCCGGAACAGCGATCCTCACAGAGGTTAGGCTGGGGTTGTTTACTTTGCTGTACGTTTTATTCCCGAATGGTTAATCCATGCATCTAGACTCGTTGGATCGTGTTCGGCGATCGACTTCTAGATGCGGCCTGAACGTGCCCTTCGTGCTTCCTTTTGGCGAACTGACCTCGGATCGATTCAATTTATGGGTTTGATTTCGAACGTTGACTGCTTTGCTTGGACAAACTTCTGACAGCTCGGTTAGCTCGGCGGCCACTTTCCTGGTGAGTCAACGTGCGATCATTGATTTGTTTACTTGTCGCCCTCCTTGTTGCGCAAGTTGCCTCCACTTCCTTGTAAACGATGGCCTCTGCCATGCGACTGCCTTTTTTCCGTTGGTCCAGCGGAGTACGACCTCGTCGCCTTCCGATACGATCGTCGGTCACGCTATGCTCGTGATCGATACTTATGCTGCCACGAGTCGTGAGCGCACACTGGATGACGTAGAGAAGCAGTTCGCGTGGCTCCGGCTGAGCAGAATAAAAAAATCGGCTCAAAAAGCAACCCCAAGAACGAGAACCTGTTCTCGCACCGCTTGTTATCAAACCGTGCTTCCCGTCTTGTGTCTGAAACTTAAACGCTACGCTCTATACCAAACATGGACAAAACCGCTCTCGGTTAGGTGGCCAGAAATGGAAGGCACCGAAAAATTAGTGTGCTGCAGAACTTCCTCTAGCTGACCTTGTCCGGACGTTCGATTCGACATGCTGCTGAGGTAAACCAGCCGACGGAACGGCATTCGTTGGGAAGCCAACATGGTTCATCGAGTAGAAGTGGTTTAACCGGGTCTGTTGTGCAGATTATGTTCACGTATTTTGTACTTCTTTCCGCATCGGAACATGCCGCTTCGCTGAAGATGCAACCCGCACTCGGTGGCACGCCTTGAGAAAGTTAAATAATAATCGTGAGCGTCTCCACCGGTTTGACACCTGTGCCGATCTAGGGACCAGTGGCGCAGAATAGCAACGACAATTGGCCTGCTTGAGGGTTTGTCTTCCGTGTGCCGTGTCTTTACGACCTACCATCTCTTTCTTTCGGCGTTCAGCTTCGTCCGTGGCAGCGAAGCAAACCGGTAGCTGCACATTCCTTTTAAGGGTGACAGCCAAGTAAAATCACCTCAACTATGACGGCTGTGGCGATATGAATCGTGCCAGACGGAGGAGTGTCAACTCGGGGTAAATGCATCAGAGAGTTGATTTTGAACGGATGGGCACTTTGGCGTCTGCAAGCTGGCGGCGAGACTGATTGGATTAAAAGCCATCGCAGTGGAGTAGGAATAAGCTCTCGCGGGCAACTAGGAAGAAGGAGTTTATTTATTTGTTTATACTACAGGATGATGGGATTTCTTTGATCGGTTCAGTTGGTTTGGAAGTAGAGGTGCATTTAATGTCTAGCACAGGCGCCATAGGACCTAATGCATGTAAACAATACATGTGCTTAATTGATTTAAAAAAATAGTTCCTAAACACACGGTTTGTAAGCTTCAATAATTTTCCTTTTGGCCTTGAATACTCTTCACACTTTTTTAATTTTTTATAGGTATTTCATGTTCACATAAAATAAAAGAATAAATGTAAAGCTTTTTCCTACCCATTTATCAACATGTAAATATGTAAAATAACATCCCATAGAATGTTGTAAAAATTAAAAATATTCTTGGTACGTAAATTATCAAATTGCTTTACCGTTTCAAGCGTTAACCAAGAGTTTTGAAAAATTCTAATTCTAAATTCTGGTGAACAGTTGGTACTAAGTTTCCTTTAAAATGGATAGTCCCAATGAAAAACGTTTTTATAATTTTAATAACTTTTTTCTATTTTCTTATTTAAAAATGTTTTTCAAACGTACTTCAACCTTACTTTTATTTTCACTATGTAATTACAATAGAAATGTTTTATTACCCTTCAAAATTTCCAATCTTAAGCACAAGCTAAGTCAGTCACGAATACAACAGCATTGTGAACAAGAGTTCCGGGAGTTCGGAAGTACTTGAACCATTTTTTTATTCTCGAGCATTTGCTCATCACAATCAACCAAACTCACAGTTTGCCATTTCTTTGCATAACGTCGAGATGTCACCGTTGCGCGAATTACACGTTTCACCAACAACGACAACGTCGTCTTCGTCGGTATGTTCATTAACGAATAAATTGCTAACATGGTCGCGAAAGTGGTTAATAAAAACGTCTACCACACGTTGACACCTTCCGCTAGTGCAGTGGCATCATCGAGAGCGACAGAAGTCAAGAGATGGGAGAAAGAACACCCGGTCGTGTCCCACTGGCAATTCGTTGGACAACTTTAACCTTCTGTTGCGTCCAACTCTTCTTCGTGCGCACGAATCCTTCATTGCGGCTTTGATTCATGCTGAACCGGAAGGGGTCGATAGGCTGGAAGAGTTTGGCCTTGCGGGGGCATGAATTGCAACGTGCGTGCGTGCAGCGATTGAGCGCAACAAGGCGTACACTGTAGCCCGGTCATTGTCAATGTCAATTGAATTGCAGCGTGCTGGCTGGCAAAGTGAAGGTTCTAGAGGTTAAAGAGGAATTTAATAGCAGAGATTCGATGCCGGCCTACGAGGGCAGTTTCAATAACAGTTACAAACTGTTGAACGATTTATTGATGAGCTTCGAAAACGATTCCATAAATCGAAAATATAGTCCCGTTGTACAGTAGTTTTGTATATGAATATGATATAATGTATAATGCACTAAGTAAAACATCACATTTAAATAATAAGCTAGATCATAGTTTCAAAGGATTGTAAGCATATGACCACATTTGCGATTTTGTTTTGGGTTCCAAGGAGAACATTTTTGATAAATAAGGAGTGACAATTAAAATGTACCTAAACCTATTCTTTATTTTCAATCATTTCCTTTACTACTCTTTTTCCTTCGATCCTAAATAAACCACTGATTCACAGAAGTGTTTTCCAGTAAAGCCAAACTCGTCGAAAGCCGTAGCGACATGTTCCAGATATGAATTGACGCTATCCATACGGTAGTGTAAGAAGCTATTGAAGCGGTCTAGGGAGCGATGGAAATGTTCGTGCAAATCAACCTTAATGCAGCAGATAGTTTAAGTACTGTGTTAGGAAGCGTCGAGCAAATTTCCAAGTTGAGTGTTTACTGTTCGACTGACGAGAACGTTTATTGATCTTGCGCGGATTGATTTATTATGGTGCGAATGCATTTGCGAAAAAGGGCCCCAACCATTGGCCTTAGTCGATGCGATTCCACTTGGGTACGGGTGTTGATCATCCGGTTCATGCACTCACTTGGCTTCGTTGCAGGGTGCCAAAGGGATGGCCCGCACTTCACCGGTTGGCGTGCAGATCAGCTTCCATCGTGGCACTTCCGAGGGCAGATGAATCCGGGGTTTGAGTTGATTGATCTTGTTCAGCAGCCGACGAGTGATCAGTTTCGAGCGGTGCCTGTTGGCGTACTTGTGCGGGGATGGGTGACTTCTTCGACTAAATTGGACACAATACGATCAGAGTTCAGCTAGGTACCAAATCGATTAAAATACTGCTTTTTGAGATATCTTACCGTTCGTAAATCTGCCGAAAAACCGTACTGTCCAGAATGAGGCGCAAATTTCGCTGCTGAGTAAAGTTGTATAAACCGAAGTAAATCATCGAAATGACCGCACTTACACTGGCAATCACGTAACCGTATAGAAAAACGACATTCATGTTGCGGAAAACAATGCGAAGAATTTTGATGGTAATAAAAATTATACAGCAAATTTTGAAGCGTGTCTTCCAAAATAATGATTTTTTTATGTCAAATGACATTTAGCTTTTTTATCACAGGTGACTAAGATTGGCAATTTTTGCCGCATTGAATTGTTGTTGGATTGCTTGAATAAACAATTTAACACGTGAGATGTGGTCTGAGTTTAAATAATTAAACATTTGTTTGGACATAAACCATTTAATTGGATGTTACGTTCAATTTTAACTATAGTGTTTCAATTGAAAAATAGTGTTTATAGATTAAAGTAGTCGCTTATTTTTTTATGATAGAGAAAATATGGTGAAAGAATAACGGATGTTGTTAAGAGCTGTAAGACGGAAGAAATGGAACAAGTCAATCAATTCTAAGATAGGATAAATTATGTTTTTTGTACACTGTGAAGGTATAGTAAATGATTTACGAATAAATGTTTCAGGAATTGAATTTGAAACCCTTTGTAGTGCCTTTGACACTTCTTGGTCAAGGCCGAATTCTATGCATGTCAAGGTATTGTTGACAGCAATTTTTATTTCAAGTTATCTACCAAAGATAAATATTGTGTCAAAAAATTTGCTTCACATCTGCAAAATGACCTGCCTCAATACTTAATTAGGTAACAGTCGTGTCGATGAGGCGAATATCATTCAAACCCGTTCATCCTTAATCAATGAATAAATACCTCGTGCAAAAAAAAAGTAGTTAAGGCTCTTGCAATGCTTTGCCTACCATGAGCGCATACGTACTCTAATTCCCGGGACACAATGACGTCATCATTGTTTATGGACTTCCGCGGTGGGTGATGCTTGGTGGAAAAGGAACACTCATTTTCCTTCCTCACCAAAACATGGGTTCTCATTTTCTAAGCTCCATGCTCTCCGTGAAATGGCTAGCCTTTGGAAGAGATTGGGTTACTCATTAGTTTTCCTCGACATTCGACGAATACACTCATATCGCCCTTCGTCTTACCCTATCCCTTCCCGATGTACCTTTGCGCTCTTCCTCTCAAAGGAATTGGTTTCATTCGCTCAGCTATAACCATTCACCTTCGAAGGAAAACCGCTTTCCACAGCATGAACGCGGTAAGCGGAAAAACTTCAATGGACCATTTTCCACGAGAGGGTCATTGGTGTAGAGCGGGAATCCTTTACCACCCGATACTTTTCTCTCACCCGAAGTTTGTATGGACGAGTAGAGTCCGTGGTGTATATAGACAAACGAACACTGACGTACTACCGAGTTCTTAGGGTATTCTTCCTACATCTGTTTTTTTTTAATTCTCCACGTCCTCCACTCTTTATTCACCACTTTTCTTTATTTCATGCTTCTTAGGTTTTCTTTCTTTCTGAACAAGCAATGTGTGCTTATCAAAGCATCACATCATTTCGATACACTAGGTTCCGGTAAATATGTTCGACCATCATCTCTTTCTTACGGCATTTTCCCCCGAACAATAGCACATGTCAGAGAAGACGCTTTCCATTCGCCTGGCCTAGTTGAGCAGATGCCGGAAGTGTCCTTCAAACTGCTGCTAGTAAACGGATGCACGAAGGGTGCTAAGAGGTCCGAGTACTAGAACCTGAATCACCAGTGCTTCTCGTGTCATCTACCCTCTCTATCGGAACGGTGCTTGGAAAATGCTTAGATCTATATTTTCCCCCCGTTCGGAACGTAGGTTCGGAACCACTACATGTTGAAATATGCAGCGATTACATGCCTGCTAAACCCACAGCGACAGGGAACAACGTATCCGTAGGGGTGAACCCGCAGGCGTCGGCTGACTCGTCGTCATTCAATTTTTCCGATAGTACGCGTCGCGCTTCCGGACATAGCGTTTTCCTTCTTCTAGGGAAGAGTGGTTTCGCGCGAACTGTTGGAATGTTATTTTTAGATTGTTTATCTCGCTACGTAGCGTGCTTGTTGGATGGTTCCTGTGCTGTAATGGGTTATCCCGGACAACTTTCGCTTTGGGCTTGTGGAAAGCTATAATGACGAACGATAAAGCATTGTAATTACCCCGCATTGATTACGTAAATTGATAACCCAATCGCACATCGTTGGGTTGTAAATTGGTTTGGTGATTTATAGCGTGCTTTTTATATATCGTCCGTATATGGTATAATAGAAGTATTATTAGTATAGCCGAAAATATGGTCCAGAACATCCCGTTTGGGTTTTGAGAGTTGTTTTACGAATTTGACTGTTAAATTTTAGTATTTATCTTGCTGTGCTACACCTTTCTGCAAATACTTTCTTTAAGAAACACTTTTATAGTTTAATTGCCGTAGTAAATGGATTCGGTTAATTAATTAACACATACAATTGTTTACATATTCTAAATAAAATAAAGGAAAATATCAGTACATTAGAAACACATAACACGTTTTTAATTAGATTTTTATAAGCCTTCCTGACTAACGTTGAAATAAGAAAATATTTGAACACAGCCTAAATAAACAGCACGAAATAAATAAACTTTACTCGTTCTGATATTAAGATTGATGAATGATTTAAAAACATAATGCATTGGTAGTAATTGAGCATGAATATTGTTTTCTTACGATTAAACAGGCCCCTTCATAGGTTCAAAGCCTTATTTTATATTATTATTATAACCTACTGTCGTCACATAGTAATAGTATCAATGAATAATAAAGTTTACAACAGACCTACGATATTTAAAATCTTATTAAAAGCTCACTAAACGTTTATTGCTTGTAAGTAGTTTTTCAACAAGACGCAAGTGTGGAACAGAACATTGCTCACACACTTTTCTTGCCTAACAAAATGAAAAAAATTAAATGGTCCTATGTACTATTATCACCTGTATGTGCACCTTGCCATATAATAATATCGGCTTATAACATCACTATTGCAAACGATCTGAGGTCAGTGTGCTCATAAGTAACGCGTGGGAAATATTACTCTTGATACGTTCCTTTCCTTTGCTAACCCCTTTCTGTTTTTTATATCCCGTTTTCTCTCTCTCTCTCTCTCTCTCTCTCTCTCTCTCTCTCTTTCTCTCTCTCTCTCTCTCCCTCTCTTTCTCTGTCTTGCTTTGCCTGTTTGTTTGCCACAAACAATCGCGTAACAATCACTGCTGCTGCCCTGTTACGCAATTGCCACGCTATCAAAGCACCTCTTCGAGGCCGAGCCTCTCCACTTGTGGAAAACACGCGTTTCTAAACCATTTTTCCGGTGACACTCGCACACACACTCACTCTTTCCAACAACGAGGGAGCTCAAACAACCGACCGCGTATTGATAAAGAAATCCTTTCTACGGAGCTTGGGGGACATCCTGGGAAATGAGTGATGAAAGCTCCCGAAACGTACCGGGCGCCTCCATCGGAAGCCCAATTTCAATGAGTTCCAAACTCTCGCGATGCTCGGACGCTGGCATCCTTGCGGCTGGGAAAACTTGGAGCTTCTCCAGTGGTGCACGGCTTTTCCCGATCAGTATTGTGAGTGAGCAGCGAGCGTAAACGTCGTCGTGTGGTGCCTGTCGGACGTGACGGTACGCACAGCATTCACCTTCGCCTTGGCAGCAGGCGCAGCAGGGAAAAAAACGGAAGGACACAGCGCAAGGAAGAAAACGAAACCCACGTTGGCAGTGAAGGACTTTCCGTAGAATTTGCTGAACGACGAGCACGGTCCGGGAAACTCGCCCTTTTCAAGGTATCCGCGTGCGTTGTGAATGTTTCTTGCGTTTTGCTTTGTGTAACAGTACAACGGAACGGTGCGGAAGGTCGTGAAAGTTTTCTGAGGCCAAATATCCATGTTTTCTACCCTTCTGTATGACACCCGAAAGAAGACTCCAGTAGGTTTATCTCTGAGAAAAACATTTCTCAGTTGGGCAAAGTTTCACCCGTCTGGTCTATAGCGAAGCGTCTTTGGTCAGTGAAGTGCTATGAAATACTTGTAATTTCGTGCAGTGTATGAGTAATGCTCATAGGTTACCGAAAATCAATCATGCAAAGAATCCTCTATACGTCTTTTGCACTTTTTAATCACTGATTTTAATGACTAAACTTGTTTGTTCGTTTCCTTTGTTGTTAGATAACTTCTATCGATTGAAGAATTGAAGGAGTTGTCTTGTGCTACTTAAAAAATGGTAGCAACCATTTTCGTTTGAAGAATTATCATTTACCTTCCAACCTTTCGAACAGATCATTGAGGTGGCGAACAGAGATAAGTAGAAAATAAGAATCCCTGTTCCATTGTGATCGCGTGTGTTCAACCTGTGTGCGTGTATTGCGGCTGAAACGGAAGGAAAGGGAGTTAGAAAAGCCACCATATCGCGTGGGAGAGTGATTGGAGCCGTAGCTAAAACGGAGCCGAAAAAGGATTCGCCGGAAAACCCGTACCAGCAGGCAAAAAAGGGACGTCCATACACCTACACACATAACGTGGTGAGTGCCGGAGAGTGAGTTTGAGTGGCGCGAGCGGCGCTTGGGATCCGGCTTCGGCAAAGTACGAAGGTTCGCGCTTTTCCGAATCGATTCCGAGGCCCAGCAAACAAGGATCTGCAAACGGTTACAAAACACTACCACCACAACGCTATTCCGGTCCGGTAGTGCACTACGGGGTGGATAATTTGGCGTGAAACAATATACCGACCAGGTAAATCAGCAGTTTGGAGCTGAAGGCTACTACAAATTTTTGATGAATTGTCTTAAAGAAGACGTGGTTTGGCCAGCAGTGTTCTAGCAAATGTTTGCGACGGTGTTCAAGTGAAGTGAAGTACGGAAAGCATTTCATTGGCACAAAAGGTGGCCCCTCATTGGTGCAAGAGTGGACGTGTGTCTGTGTGTGATTGTTCATTGTGACAAAAGCATAATCGAGATCGTCTGCACGGCATCAACAACGAACTGATTCTGACAGTGTGCGGTCGAAGGCGAAAATCCACCGGGAACATCTTGGATTACGTTGTACTAGATTGTGCCAACGCTGGTGTAAGTATCCACCAAAACACCACCGTGCTGAGTGCACTCAAATGAAGGGACTCCTACCACAATCCCCGGAATGGTGGGATTAAAAACCGAAAAGAAAAATCATCTTGCTCTGCCGAAGGGCGTGGAACGTCCAGTTTTGATTAAAATCCAAACTAGAGCCATACACTTTGTCTGTTCGGAGCATATCCTGTCGTGTTGGCGAGTGGAGACGAACGCCTGGAAATGTGGGTTGAGGATTAGTGGGCGTGAAAGTGATACTGCCACAACAAGAAACAGGCCCGAAGGGGATGTAGTCAACTTTGATTAGGTGACTAATGAAGCTGCGATCGAGCAGCGTGAGCCCGTTTGCTTGTGTAAAACTGTGTAAAGAAACGTGTCATCGTAGGGCGTAAAATGAAACCAATCTGTTTGCTAAAACCAGCAGGTGTTTAATTAGAAGAGATTTAATTAAAATACAAACACGTCAAATGTGTTTCGGGGTGGAACAGAAAATGCACTGAAGGTTCTCAAAAGCTTTAATTTCTTCCCAGTGAAGATGATATCTAAACAAATGCGTTCGATTCGAACAATAAACCGTCGGCGAAGGCTTCCCTGTTGGCTGGGCAGAATCAAATTTAGAAGAAAACTCTCCTTTAACCACAAAAATTGGTAAACGATTTGTTGAAATTTTTCTCATTCATTGTGTCTCCGTATCGTCTGCAAAACAGTCGTATTCCTACGAACGACCCTAGGAACTTCAACATGGCGTTTCGTGAACAAATTTACATTCCACCTTACCGAACGTACATAACGCTCGCTGTTGGAATTCGTCCATGGCCTCTGGCATCTCCATGGTGTCGGGGTAATGGGTGTTTTTCCTTAAAAAAAGCAACTCCTATCTTCTGCCCAAAAGGTACCTTGCCGTGCACATGAAAACCCCACCGTCACGGTGGGAACTAGAGGTGCCTGGCTCGTTGTCGTGACTTGTCGTGACAGGACTTGCTGTTATGTAAATTCTCTAGCTAGAAAGTGTGCTTCAGGCATTTTTGTTGACAATTTTTCTTTCCCCAGTCTGCTCCATTGGCGTCGGTTGCAGCATTGTCGCTCGAGGTCACGCCGAAAGGGAATAGCTAACTCTGCACACCGATAGACTATAAAGAAGAAATGGAGAAACATGGCCCAAAAATGTATTTTTACGAATTTCGGTAGATGATTATCGGAGGAAAAACAGCTTCTGATGAATTTTACCTAAGCTTTTTGATCAAATGCTTTTCTTGGGAAACGGTCTCTGGCCGTTCCCCAGGCCAATTAATTTGATCTGAAATCAGTAGTTTGTATCCTCCAGAAATGTGGCATCCGGGTTTTTTCACCTCAAATAACGCACAACGGAACGACGCCGCGCTCCACTGTTATGGACACAGAACGCTGATCGAATCGACGAAAAACCACCCGAAAAGCATTCGGGAAACCCGGCACGGGTGCCAACCACGATAGCACAAAAAAAAACATACTTCGAAAGGTGCCCTTCACTACCCGGTGCCGGAATTATTGCGTGCCGAGAAAATCGATTTTCCCTCCCAGTTGTACGGAAAATTAACCGTTTGATGTTTTCTTTCTCGTTTTCGTGTACGCGTATCTGCACCATTTTGTTGACTCAGCTGCTCCTTTCGGCGTCCCGGCTGCTGAACCGGGGTCGATATAAGGTCCTCGTTCAAAATTTCCCTTGTTTGAGTAGGCCCGACGTGCCCCTCACGGCCACCGTCTGAAACCGGCTAAAACATTATCAACCGAAGTGTACCTCACGTACGGAAGGAAATGCAATGCGGTGTACGGTTCGGACAGCACCATCGATTCTACTCTGCATAAAGTAGTTTGGTGGAATATAAGTTGCTGAAGTGGTCAAACGAATGTCAGTAATTTTGTTATTTATTTTGTTATGACCGACTTCAGTACTTTTATATTTAATTTTGTTATTCAATTTTCTAGTAGAAATACTGTATGCGTAATTTACCATTAGTTTTCAAAGTAGGGTTTATAGGTAAACTCATGTTTATTTTTTATAATATATATTTCTGGAAAACTGGGTTTAAAAACAATATTTTCCCTACATTTCTTTCACAATGAATACAAAGTCGAAAATCCTTACGTAGAGTTATTGAATCATCTATCAAGAAATAAACACCATAGTAGGGAAATTTATATTTTTATTCTCATTTTTTTATTTAAACACCTATATTTAGATTTGTTCAAGATACACAGCTAAAAATCCATACGTATATTTTTTTAATGATATTATGGTAATAGGAAACTAATGCGATAATGATAAAATACTTACTTTTCCATACTTTTATAATTCTGCTTTTGAACTTCCAATCATAAAACAATTCGAGCTATCAAACGTAATAAATAGTTCTTAAACACTCAAAAGCTGTACAAAGCTTTAATTATACCTTTATTAAAATAATGATAATGCTAGTATCCATAAGCAAAGAGTTACAAATAAAACCTCCAACGAAAAGCTGAATTATTAGGGAGATAGAAACTATGACCTAACACTAATGATCCAATTTGAAAAATAACCATAATCAACCACTTAACAGGCGAAAGCCACCAGTCGTTGACGAAAAATATAACCCTTTTTCTTTCCACTCCAACAAAGCGTAAGCTTTAAAAAGTCCAAAACCAATCAATCCGGTCCGAGTAGTGGCATCGACTGCGGGCCTTAGGTTCATTGAATTTGGTAACACATACGCCCACTCTAGGCTCTTCACATAAATTAATTTTGATGGCGCCATTAAATATGGTCAGCCTTGTCCCATCCACACCGTTACCCCTTTTCCGATCGCATATCGAACGGAAAAGTGGAACGCACACACGTCCCCGGGAGCCACTGTTTTCACATATGGCGGTCCAATGGCGGATGGAGCGCTCGCGAACGAGATCTGTCGAGTGTGATTTTCGGGTAATTTGGAAAATTAAATCACCATCCGCCCACGTCCTCCTCCTGCCTGGAATGCGTTTCGAGAGTTGGCCTTCCGAAACACGGTAACACATCCTTGTGTACGGTGAAGACGTCGATAGGATGAGCGTTCCGTCCTGTCAACTCGGGCCGTTTTGCCGAAGTCGTCGGGTGGAAGATAATTGATAAATGAAGCGATTGACCAACGAGAAAAGAGCCAACGTTAAACTTTCGCTCCACAGCTGCAAACGAGCGCATGCCAATAAAATGCATACCGCAGCAAGGAGGTGCTGGTTTCGTAAAGATTATCGTCGGCAAGGATGGGGCATCATCGCGAACGGGGCATTCCGAACGGGGATTGGACACCCACAGGACGTGTGCGGTCCACGGGGGCGAAAGTTGGTGACATCTTATTGTACAAATCACGTGCATAATCGATTGCAAAGCACATCGTCTGGGGCCCGCAACGATTGGGTGTTGGCCGGTTGCCAGCTGAACGTTGCCCCGCAACCGGGACGTAAGGCACGAGATTCCGCCTGCAAAACGAGCAATGAGTGTGATTGTTTTCCACTTTGGCTTTTCTTTTTGCTATGCTAAGTGAACGCTTGTCTGTGCACTAGTCGTGTGCATTCTGTTGGAAGACGGGATGTATCGTGCAGCTGATGGACAGAGACAGCCCAACGGAAAATCAATCACAAATTATGTGGAAATTACTGTAAAAAGGTGCAGCTCAAGCTTCACTGCTGCGAAATGACTGCACACTCAATCTTGAATTTATCCACAGAATTAAAACTAGCTCTACCCTTATTTAAAACACTTTTGAACGTGTCAGTTGTGAATTGTTTTTAATTGAAACACACTTACGATATACAACAGGTTAACGTTTGTTACACTAGATTCCAACAGTAGTTATCAAAATAACAAAAACTGTTAAATTATCGCTTTCAAATAAAGCTTTGAAGTTCAATTTTCACACTAAAACATATGCCAATTAATAATAGTTCACTGCAACCGATGTTTAAAAAAAAACGATAAAAATGTCTTCATTCTTTATTCTATGCTTTAGTCGAAACTTGAACGGATTCTAAGACTTCATTACCCAAAAAACTTGTCACGCTATGAAAAGAAAATGTTAAAATGTGCTAAGAGGATACAAAAAGTACGTATCGTAGAAATCCCTGTATCGATTCTTGAAAAGCCATTTAACCGACTTAACATTTTGGTGGATATTAAAAAACGCTCACAACAGCACTAACCTATTATGCATCTTTCTCTGTTGAAATCGAGCACAAAAGCCAAAAAGCATAATTCAAAAGTGAGTATCTTTATGGGAAAAATGTGAAAGATAGGATCATCGCTTTTTCCGGGAGCGTGGAAAAAAGCAAATTAAAAATAATTAGTGAACCTATGTCATTCCACTCCCACGCTATTGTAAAAACCTTTTCACTTGATTCTTTCTCTTTTTTTCCTCTGCGCACCTTTCGTTCCGAGTCTTTTGTAGCATAAACTTTTTCCTCCATTTTCCGAGCGACTGGAACATACTTGCAAATCGTTCGCTGGCTGCAGGCTGCTCCATTTTGTTGAAAAGCTGCGCTACATAAACTGCAACTTTTACGGGAAAGCTCCATCCGTTTGCTGTGCCCGATTGAAAGGGTGTCGAAATGAGGAAATGCGCTGGAAAACGTACTGCCCCGAGCGATCTGACGTCATACGTCGAGTCTAGAACGTATTCACCATTAGCTCACTCGGACGCGCGGTCTCTTTCGCTCGCTCTCTTTCGCCGTAGGATGCTGCACAACCTCTATAAGGCTTTTTTCATTTCCCATTCTTTTCATACGGCTTCCTCAATCCATGAGAGGGGTTCCTTTGGGTCGAGGAATCGCTGGGATTTTTCTCCCCAGTCCGGAAAATGGTGAAACCCATTTCCGCCCATTTGTTGCACCTTGTGCGCAATGAGAGAGGCAGCACGAGGAAAGGTTGGGGGTGTGCGAAATCGGACGGAGTCGGAATGTCGGCAAGGGACGAGATATTCTCCGTTTATCTTCCACCCGATGGTGGAACATTTGTGTAGTGTGCCTCCCATTAGTGGGAGGGTATTCTTGGACCGCATAGTGATTATGCATTTATGTACTGTTATTATGCCGCTGTTATGCTTCTGCCGCGGTTGCACAAGGCCACACATGTACACACACACACACACCACAAGATTTTTGGGCCAAGGTCACCAACGCTACTGCTGGCTCCCAGAAAGCCCGATTGGTCACGTGCTACGCATGTCATTGAAGTCCATTGAGAAGATGGCCTCGATCGGACCATTCTCGCCCATTCTTCTCTTCTCACCCTTTCTCTAATTCACACAGCCACACCTACACATACACTCTTGCTGGCTATAGTGGACGGCAAACTAGCTACTAAACTACGATGCATCTTTTTCGCCGTCAGAACAAAATATCGAACGATATTCTTGAGAAATATCGAAAGATCTTGGCTGACAGAGCAAAACAAAAGTGAGAAACAAAGTGTACGGAACCCTAAATTGTGTTAGCGTAGTTTTCCATGGACACATAAAAGATAAAGTCTTACTTCTGTTCGTGAAAGTCTATGCATATATATTTTGGAAGATGTGGGTTCTCTTGTTTCTGAAAATGGTTCATTTTTCAAAATAAGCATGAGAAACATAAAATAAAAATGTGAATTGCATTACTTTGAAACGAAAAGTTTAACTACAGGGCAGGCTGAAATCTGAAAGATACCTTTGATTATTTATCCGAGCTAAGCATGGTTATAGAAATTTCACATACTTAACATTAATGTTCATGTGAAAAGTTGAAAATAGATGCATAATTGACATCAATAACAAATTAAAATATAGGACAATTGACCTGGCGAAAATGAACACTTTATTTGCATTAGATCATTAAACACGTTGACTGCCCCGTGTCGCGGGTGATATCAGCAATTTACTACTGCGTCCAAAAAATAAGGTGCAATTGGTGCTCAAACTGTGCGCGTCAAAGGTATTGGCTGATTGTTATTTTTTTATTGTTAATATATGTGTTTTTGACTTCTCCAGCAAATTTCACCTAAAAATATTCATCCGGATAGGAGATATGATTTTTTTTGTGGCCTACTACACGTATGACCCTCGTTTTTCGTCCCTGGCCACATTTGGGGAGCAAAGAATTTGCTTAAAATTTTGTATGCGTAACTAATTTTTAGCTGCGGATTCGTTGAAATAGCTTTTGGTGATGCAGTAATGTCGAAAAAAAAATGTTTGCGAGGGGTTTAGTGTATTCAAAAATGGCCGCCATGGCCACAATTGCCAAAATGGCGTCATGGGACAAATCATCCTCAACGATTCCGCATTCGACGAAGCTCACGTTCAAAATATTTAGGAATCAATGTTAAATAATCGTCGATTGATGATTAGAGACTTCACTGATAATATTAAATTATCGAAAGTATCAGTAAATACCATTTTAGAGGAGGTTTTGGGGCTGGGACTCGACTGGTACCAAAATCGTTGATTTTTTTTTAAAAAAGGCGTCGCGTTGAAGTGGGTGAAACAACGCTATCCGACTAAATTGACAAGACCAAATGCATTATTACTGTAGACGAGACCTGTAACTATGCTTAAGACTGTAAAATAATCTATCAATCGAATAAATACCGTGTCAGGAATAAGCCATGACCAAAAAACTAGCCAATCGAGGTCTATACGTGTAGTAGGCCACAAAAAAAATCATATCTCCTATCCGGATGAATATTTTTAGGTGAGATTTGCTGGAGAAGTCAAAAACACATATATTAACAATTAAAAAATAACAATCAGCCAATACCTTTGACGCGCACAGTTTGAGCACCAATTGCACCTTATTTTTTGGACGCAGTAGTACATCAGCTCTTTTTGCTCTAATATTTTTTTTATGAGGCATAACATCCCCTAGTGGGACAAGGCCTCTCTCGTAGGCGTTCGTAGTACCGGAGGGTGCCAGACTCGAGGTTCGATTCCACACCTATAGGGTGGTGCTTCCTCGCGCTACTGCTGCGCCATGAGCACCTCCTATATAGTACACTAGTACAGTAGAGCATTGATGTAGAGTTAAGCTGCTGTAAGTATAAAAATATAGTCTTTTGGAAGCGTAGTCTTTCTTTGGTTTTCTAAGAATTGATTTCCCAAGATATTTTAACATGTTGACTGCAATTTTAGAACAATTGCTAGTAATTTTTTTTAATTAACACGTTGACTGCCATGTCACCCAAAAGTGGGTGACAGCAGCTATTAGTTCTTAAAAGTTTTTTACCCATCTTCTTCTTCTTCTTCTTCTTTTTATTCTTCTTCTTCTTCTTCTTCTTCTTCTTTGCGTAAAGACCTTGTGGGTCATGCCTGCCCGTTAAAGGGCTTATGAGCCGTTTTACCCTATATGTACGTGGATAGTCAGTCCTCTCGTACAGGGGAGGGTCCGGTCTCGGTTGGGATTCGAACTCACGCCGTCGAGGTGGTCATGGACCGATTTTATAACTGGCGCTACCGCTCGGCTGTCACGGCCCCCATAAATAAATGAAACCATAAATACACATATTTACTAAATTACATATTTTACTAAAAAAAGTGTGCTAAAAACGCTTAGTAGTCAACGTGTTAAATGGAATTCAATGTTTGGCCTGGTCTTTCAGCTTAACTCTTTGTCTACCAATCGTTTTTAGAATATTTGTTTGGTACAGTCTTTTTTGATAAAATAAACACATAAAACAAATACTGCGTTTTTTTTAAACAAATAACAAATAGACTAAACTTTAATAAGGATAATTGTTTGCTTTAGTATAGCCTATTTCTATACAGGTACAATTATACACTAGTTTCGTGGCAACATCGGCATTGTCTGTCACCCACTATGTGGGTTATTAGCAACCACGAAAACTATTTGTTTTTCTCATGACCTTGCGAAAGCAGGTTCTCTAAATCAAGCTATGCAAAATGATAGACAGTTTGTTTGATGGGTGTCATAAAATATCGTACCGAACATTCCCACCCCGTAGAGGTCAAAAGCCAATATCGAACCATCGTTGCCCCTTTCCACACAACTAATCAAAACACGTGCGAATATTCTCAAACGATTCCCTTTATCGGTGTGCGTATCGCACCGTATCGCGCCAATCTGGTTTACAAAATCAATAAGAAACTCGTAATAAAAACATGTTAAAAAAAGGCAAAACAAAAAAATCGGCGCTGCAATTCCCAGCAGTTTTTCCATGTTTCCATCACGCACACACGCCCAGCGAGATGGTGCTGAAAATTGCGCTGGAAAAAAGAGCTCGGATAAGGAATTTTATCACCGTTCTGCCATCGGGGTTCACCAGCAAGAATCCGACCAGGTCGTACGCGCTGTAGAAGCTTCGTCCTACGGTTGGCAATCGATCCATCGTGAATTGGCTCGCGGTCTCGTTAACCGGATCGATTTTGAATTTTCCTCCCCCGGAGCGGGTTTCCCTTATCGTGCGCCGTCGCTCGTTTGAGTGTATGCAAAATTAGGAAAAGGATTCCCTAGGGCAACATTTCAGCTCGTTCGTGTTGATGAAAGTGATTTACTCGCGCGCCATCGAATCGAGACCGAAACCGCGCGTTCCACTTTCAAACATTCCCTCGACCGACCTTCAACAGCCTGGCGATGGGTCTCTGGATCGCAGCAAAGATTCCAACAACATCCGGCAAGAAAAATAATACTACACCATAACAACAAAATATCGATATAACAGACGAGCGAAACCATTTCGTCCTTGTTGCTTGGACCGATGGACAACTCAATAAAAACGAACCGTTCCGCTCGGATTCGCAGGCTCGAAACACATGTGCATTTTGCGAGAGAACACGACATGACAAGCTCTATGCCCTTCCTCACTGATGGCTGGACTACCGAGCCTGCTGGATTGGAATAAGCCTGTCATCAGCTGAGAGCTTTATTTATGACGCTGGGGATACGCATTTCGGTGTCAAATATGAGATTTCCAATGCACACTTGCACATAAGTACTTTTTTCGCATTGCATTTGAACGACTTTTCGTTGACGGCTCTCCGGTGCTCTTTGCAATTGTGATATAATTTTGACACATTTGGTTTCGCTCATCATCAAATGGGGGCGCCTGGTGGTTCATGTGCAGCCTGAGGATTTGACTTGAATTGTTTTTGCGATTCATACCAACTTTCAGCTTTCAGGAGAGATAATTATGTTTAGCTCGATGGTTGAGCAAATGAATAACTGATATCTGTATAAATAAACTGACTTAAGCACTAATAACAAAAAATCAAGTACTAACTGTTCCAATTGCGTTGATTTACAAGATCTATAAAGGCTACTTCCCGGTACTCCCTTCTACTAGTTCATCCCCGTTATTGTGTACTTATCAAACGGGGAAGCACTCTCATTGTGGATATCCTCGTTTTCCGCCGTGCCGTGTAACTTTAGCAACAAAGCACGCGGCCGCGTGTCTGAGGGCAATAAAATCATGCCTCCAAATCGATGGACGCATGCCAACGCGGTCCTTTGCACCTTTGCTCCACTGCAAGTTAATCCCAGACCCGTTCCCGAGCGATGTAGGGGTTATTTTATTTACTGTTCCTTTTCTTCCTTGCTGACCACCGGACATTAACTGACCTGACCCGGTCCGGCGCGAACTACTGCATTCCACTTTACCACGCGGAGTAACCAGCGGTGAAACATGGGGAGGTGCATAATTTAACAATTATGCAATTGCATTTAATGCAGGCCGTTCATTAAATCCTTTTCTTCCGGAAACGACGCTTTTCCGTTGCGATGTAGCGCCATTACGTGGAATTTGAAACTATGTAGCACGTTTACGATAAGCACTACGTTTGTACGTCGTTTGACGTGTAAGTATGAGTGAAGCGAGGTTTTCGGCACTGGGAAATAAGATAAATGTGCATTTTTATTGGAAAAAATGTACGAAGCCTTTTTCTCTCGTGTGTGACCAGAGAAAAGCTTAGAGTATTTTCAAAAGCCACCAAACGGTTCAATAATTACCAACCGGTTTGGAATGTGTTTCAACTCCAATGCTTTTACCTCAATAAAAACAATTCGTGTGAAACGAACGTCAACCATTCAGCACATCGCAAGGCCTTCAGCAGTAACGGGTGCCATAATGAGTCAACTGGTGTCTGTATGTTGGCAGCCACAAGGGAAATTAGATATGCAAACGAGCGTCTGGCGTCCCCAAAAGTAGAAAACCGGTACATTTACAGCGAAAACTGACGTGTTGTGAAGTATGGTCAAATAATAAGCACATTATTTCACGTTTCTCTGAACATTTAAAGACTGACGTCCAAATATTTTCACTGTTAATCAATAAGTAACACGAGACAGTCTCTCTGGGGAAAGCTTCTACAATAAATTTCGTGATAAAAGCTCTCATCTCTCTCGGTATAAGTCTTATTTATTCATGTATCATTTTGCATCTTCCATTTGTTTCTAGTTTTAAGTAACGATCATAATATTTACAACATAACACGTTGACTGCCAAGCGTTTTTAGCACAATTTGTAAGCACAATCTTTTTAAATAAAAATTGTTTATAACATTTGTTAAACCGACGGGTTTTGAAGACCAAGCAAAGACTTTCCAAATAACTTATTTGAAATATTAATATAGTTTTTATGTTGAATTTTCATGTATTTATGGGTCAAACACTTTTAAGAACTAATTGCTGTTGCTAACCTACTTTTGGGTGACGTGGCAGTCAACGTGTTATATAGCTTTATATTCGTTTAGAACAAAATGCAGATAAGTTTAATTCTCTACTAACATTTGCCTCTCTAATCATTCTTTCAGATTTGGCATGGAAAAATAGTTTCGCTAAAGTTGGCTTTGAAAATCAACAGTTCTTCCATTATTGCTGAGTAAAACAGGAGCGGTAGTTCAACAAATTCAGTGCGTGACATTTGGTGCGGTATTACGAGATACTCTAAGGAAATCGAATCATGAACTGATCCAATTAAACAAAACAAATAAACACCTCCATCGGAAGCAATGTATTGAGGGATCCCCCGTAAAAAGTGTGAGCACCAGAGCAAAACACCACCGGACAGAGGACAGGCACGCAGTGACGAACCTCCGAACACGACGACGGTTCAAGCGAGTACGCATTTGGCCCTTCGCCGTCGCCACGTCATGACCGGATGTGAGGTAATCCCGGATCCGGTGACGCAGTGATGCGGCGAGGGTACGATGCTTATCTCGCCCGTCTCTGTTTCAGGAGTTACGATGCATGGGCTGAGTCACCTGCAAACCGGCTCAACCCTGGAGGCGCTAACGCAGGCCACGATCATCTTCATCCTAGCGGTCGCCATTGTCATCTCGAACCTCATCGTAGTAGCCACATATCTTAACTTTAAGGGTAAGCTATCCGCTACCATCTGATCAGTGCTATTGCACTGCAACGGAGCATGTCTCTACTAACGCCTTCCCTCGTAGGTCCCCATGAGGTCATAAACTACTACCTGCTGTCGCTGGCGGTCGCCGACTTGCTATGTGGCCTGTTCATCGTCTCGCTGTCGGTTTATCCGGCATTCTATGGCGACTGGGTGTACAGCAATGTGCTTTGCCGAATGGTGGGCTACCTAGAGGTGACCCTGTGGTCCATCTCGGTCTACACCTTCATGTGGATCTCGGTCGATCGATACCTGGCCGTGCGGAAACCGCTACGCTACGAAACGATCCAAACCAAAACCAGGTAAATGTTGACCTTCCTCTCCCGGTTTACCAGAGGAGTTCAATCAAACCGGAACCGGAGGACTATCCTTCGTACCTTATTGTTCCCCAACATTCCCGTCGGTATCCCCCCTCCCTCCCGCAACACAACTGAACCTTCACTTTGGAATAGTTACCCAAAGAAACCTTTTCCAGTATTCTTCCGGTTAAAATTATGTTTTGCTCCAGAAGTCCGAAGTTCCAGACGAACTCTTCCCAAAATGTACACGAAATCCTATATCTACCCCATGGCCTATAAGACGAAACTGTTTCCCTCACTATCGCACCGTATTGGTGTGCATAATGCCATTATCGGCG
Source organism: Anopheles ziemanni (assembly GCF_943734765.1). Lineage (NCBI taxonomy): Eukaryota > Metazoa > Arthropoda > Insecta > Diptera > Culicidae > Anopheles > Anopheles ziemanni. The sequence goes on from NC_080705.1 coordinate 55,736,766, forward strand.
GGTGTGTATGTGTGTGCGTATGTATGTCTGTTTGCGTGCTCGGTTGTGTATTGTGCGTGATGTGTACTAAATCGATTGTGTACTAAAGCGTAATCACACCATGTAGTAGTGCAATGTATCCTCTACTAACCACTTACCTCCGTGTGTGTGTGTTTCACATAATCTTAACAACTTTTCCAATTTCCGCCATAATACACCCGTTTGACTTTCAAGAATGGTTCGTGTTCGTGTGTGTACTAAACCTTTATGTAACATTCTAGTGGAAGACTTATTTGTTTTAGTGTGAAACAAAGGATTGAAATTTGTTGTGTTTTGTTCTACTGTGCTTTTTCTACCTATCTTTTCGGTTTTGTCTGTCGTTTCTCGTTTTTTTTTTGTTCTGTTGGAAAATGGGTTTAACATTCGATTTAGTTTAACGTTTCGCGTTGTTTGCTGGAAAACCGAATGATTTTCCACATTCTCCTGCTATCTCTATCTTGTTTATCTCTGTCTGCCTCTCTCTGTCTCTCTGTTTCTCTCTTTTTTTTCAATCCCATCTCGTTTTGTACCTGTTCTTACATCTCCCGATTGTGTTCCGTATCTCATTCTATCTTTCTCTTTCTCTCGTTCCGCATTCATGGTTACGGCTGATCGGTTTGGCATCAAATATATTGTCCACACACACGCCACACCAAAATGACCGAAACGTTGCCGTCCCATTATGGTATACTTTTATGGCAAACACACTTCGGCCCCCACGTTGTGCGTGCCGTTTTCGTGATCAACCGACCGAACGACCACCAACAAACCCCGTGCCGATCCTCCGGGTTGGAAACGAAATAACAAAACTAATAACTATCAATCCCCATATCCTGAAAACAACCCCCCCGAATGGTCGCAAACAACCCCTCGATCATATTCACCGTGCTGGACAACACGGACATGAAACAATGACCAAACCAAACAATAACAACTCGCGTGTATCTGTGCACGCGACGGGAGAGAGAAAACGAAAGAACGGAAGAATCTTTTATTGATCGATGTTTATTGGTGTGTGCTGTTCCTCCCCATATGTACTAAAATCTAGGAATGGAAGGTTTGCATACTTTAGCCAGATGTTTACTTACCAACATTTGTTTTTAATCTAATAATCCTTCTAACGCTTTCCATCGAAACTTCCGTATTGTTTCTTGTATCCCTTGCTTAACTGGCTATTGTATATAGAGTTTCGTTCTATAAATTCCTTTATACTCTATTGTTGAGCCCAATCCAAATATTTTCTGTTTGTTCAAACTCTTCCACTTTTGTGTATAGTTAGTGTATATACCATTGTTGCTAGAAGTAGTCTTCGATTAAACACATTGCACATCCACCGAAACATTTGTTTCATACACTCATAAAACCTAACTAGCACCCGTGTCCTCAATTTTTTTTATTTCCCGTTTTGAAGCACATAAAAGAAGTGACCCTAACAAAATGAAATAAATACAGCTTTATCAGTAATGGTTACGCTAACAAAAATACCTTATGGCAAACGAGCTTTATCCATAACTCAAATGTTCTAAAACTGTACTAAACGCATAATGTCTGCTATCTACCGTTACACTTAAGTCTCTTCAACAGCAGCATTGTAACACCAGTTATGTGTGGCTCACCCGGTGTATGGTTACTCTGTCGCTTCGAGCACATAAACATCGATGGCGGTTGACAAACGGCACTTGAAGCATGTGCGCGTAGATAGTAGCCTTCGGCATCTAAGTACACCTGCCACCATGCAACGCTCTCGCTAGCTCGCTCGCTCGCTCGCTCGTCTTTTTATGTGTAGATCAGTACTATCGCTTTCCCTGGTAGATGTAATGTTGGCGGTAATTGTTGTTTGTGTAGGCACGCGCACCTTGCACCTCTGTTTTCCTCCCCTCTGGCGGTGGTGGTGGTTTCACGTTTTTCTTGAATCAAAGCGGAATGCGCAGAAACGAACGCAAAGCCACGTGGCGGCACCTCTTGTGTCCGTGTACACACTACGCAGCCTGGCCGCGTGTTCCCCTGTACTTTCCCTGTAGTGTACTGCTGTAACCTGTAAAAGTAGAGCTGTCGTCGGTTGTACCCGCGCCCGTCCGTCTCCTTGCCACGGCTGAAGTGGGACGACGGGGGACGCGTACGACCGTCTTCGTATCGTTCACAACTGGCGCCTTAAGCAGTTCGATTTTCTTCTTTTCCTTGCACGTGGGCACGTGCACGTGCTGAAGATCAAGGAACCCTTGCTAACGTGCTTTTTTTCCTCTTTGCTATTTCCATCCGCTCTCTTAACTAACCGACTTTGCAGATGCCAATGCTGGATGGCGTTCACGTGGATCTCGGCAGCCATGCTGTGCAGCCCCCCGCTCCTTGGGTACAACAGGGCTGACTACAACAAAGTGACCCACATCTGTATGCTCGAGTGGGGCACCATAGAGGCTTATAGCGCAACGCTGGCAATCCTGGTCCTGGGGCCGAGTGTCATCTCGATCGTGTACAACTACGGCTACATCTTCACGATGATGCGCAAAGTGCGATCGGGGGCACCGATCCACGATAAGGAGTACGCCACGGCGCTGGCAGAGAACCTAGCGAACCCCAGTCACTGCATGTCGTTCGCATTGGTGTTTTCCTTCTGGATTTCGTGGACCCCGTTCATCGGGCTACGCATCTACGAGCTCGTCAGCGGCGACACGATCGACAATCCGCTGCTGCACTTTGCCGCCGTCTGGATCGGCATCCTCAACTCGTTCTGGAAGATCATCATCATGACGACCATGTCGCAGCAGTTCCGGCTGCTCGTGCGGCTCCTGTTCCTCACCATCTGCTGCAAGACGAAGGGCCGTCAGCAGGCTGAGTTGATTGGGCTCGAAACGGATGACTAAGACGCTAATCGGCCCTACGGGCACCTTCCTGCACCCAGCCGCAACGCTCACACTGTGTGTTTAGTCAAATCGAATGAACGTACAATCAAGTTTACAAACTTTGTGCTATTAAAACAAACATACATAAAAACAAATCTTATCCCACTCAGATAAAGTAGAATCCGCCGCTAATTAGAACAAGTTACTGCTCCATTCCAAGCATTCGTTGAATGATGCCGCGGAGTGTGACACCCATTTAGAACTACGAAAAATAAAGCGAGCATTCTGTAACGCGCAGTGCTTGAGCTTGTGCGTAGAAACGAGAGGAAAAAAAAAATTAACAAACATTCAACACATTGCGCAGATCGGTTACGTATGTCTCATAGCAGTTCCATTTCATCCACTTCATCCTTTTTCAAGGAAAAAGAGAAAAAATCAGGAGACAAAGCGGTTCTAGCAAGCATTTCATTCGCAAGAAGAACATCAATTTAAATTTTCAAATATGCGTAAGCTACGTTTTACTCTTGGTGTAGTGCTCAATTCAGACAGGTATACCACATTAAGGACTAACAGGACATCACGATTACACGTGTTCACCTATCCGTGTGCACTGGAATGAAACTGTTTAAAAAAAAAAACAAGAACAATATTAAACATCACACTAAACAAAATTCGGCATCGTACGTACTACTTTAAAAAGGGCTGTGTAGATGCCAGACAAGTAACCTTCAAGGAACCGAACAATCAAACTGTCTCGCAATCCGTAAGCGTACATTACATGTTAGAACAGACACAAAAACACGTTTGTGTTTCGGTGTGTTTCGGTGTGTTCTAGCGAGCGGACTTGGAAAGCGATTTTTCGCGCTAAAAAAACTCCGCAGGACGCGCATGCAAGATCTTGAACATTTACCATGAGTGAGATCATCGCGCAAAGGCAACACCGCTAGGTGGAAATTGAAAATGTTGAGCAAGAGGCAGAATAAAAAAAAATGAATACGAATGAACGAAGAGAACGCAGGCGCGTCTGATGTGCTTTTAGCGGAATTAATATAAAACAAACATTTTCAGGGCTCACCGTAGACATAATGAACGAATCTATAAAAGATATAAAACAAAAAACATACAAGGAAAATCCATGCATAACGGCGAAGGAGGAAACCCAGGTTTGCGCAACGCGATGAAAAATAAAATACAAATTTAGAATAATAAACTTATGCCAAATAAAACAAGCAAAAGAATACTAAAAAAATGCTGTATCAATGAAGAAATGGCTAAAATGGCTTCGCTCTTGCACCCCGCCTGCAGGGTCCAGGTCAGAAGAAGACAAAAACTTACATTTGCAAAATAGAGCCGAACAGAAGCTTAGTGTACGCACGCTAAGCTGCAATGCAGCTAAAGTTTTGAGGTACTGGTCGGATGCCATTAAGAAAGAGCCACACCAGCGAGAAGTATTTCTCTTAGGGCATCGTACATACATGCAAGTTGAAGTGAAAAATTCAAAGAAAATTATATTTTCTAGGTTTTTAAAGAGTGAGATTTAACAAAAACAAAAACGAGTAACAATACACACCGTCAAATCACCCTCGACTACCGAATGTAAACCGTCTATTCCAAGGAGTACTGGAGCGTTTCGGGGAGTTTGAAGCGTAGGAGTTGTAGCGAACGCAATGGCACTTACCAAAACAGGACTCGAACAGGCAACGACTGTACCAGCATTGATGATTTAAAATACATTCAGTGGGAATTCGAAAGGCGTTCGGTTGGAGTAGGAAAACGTAAACCCAAGCTCGTTGCACGCCATACTGTTAAAATTGTACCATACATGAATAGAACTGGCGGCCTGAATTGCCCAACACCAAGATCAGTACAGGCAGCTCGCGTTGATTCGTTTGAGGTTGTTTTGTCAAGCAATACCGAGGGTACGCTGAAAAATCCGCATGACATCCTCTTTGGACGATCTGGCGTTTTATGTTTTATATAGTAGTAGAAGCTAGCAGATGCACGGTCCCTCGGAACACAAGGGCCGGTTCGTTCGCATCTGGACGTCGTTCGTTTTTTGTAGTATCTTTGTTATTTGCGACTGCACAAACCAGGCCGAATCGGTTAAGGCCGGAGTGTTACGCATAGTGGCGCGTTCATTTGTCCACTGTACGAACTTTCGCGATCCTTCCCCGTTGGTAGCAACGCCAGAGTAACTTAAGTAATCGATTTAGCACATGCACATGCATCGAGTGATACAATTTCAACGCTCGAAGTTGAAACGCATCGACGTAAAACATCATTTAGCTTCCTCCGGTGAAAAAAGCTAGTTCAGACTCCAAGAGACAACGAATCGGTACTCTCGGTTGAATGTTGAAGGGAGAGAGATGAATGCAGCCGCGTCACTCGAAGTTCGCTAGAAGCGTAGTATGTTGAGTTTAAGTGTACGTGAAAGTTCGTTAACGTTTCATACAAAGTATGCCCACGAGCGGTGGCTATCTATAGCAGGAGTGTGCATAGAGGACGGAATATCGAGAGAGCCAGTTGGAGTAGGAATTGGGTTAAGCTCGTACTTGTACATGATACGTATGGAATTTGTGTGAGAGTTAGTGAAACTTTAGAAAATGAAAAATACGAAAGTTAGATACAGCAACAGCAAGTAATGTTAGCGAGTTAAGGGTTAATGTATCTGATAAGGATTGATGTATGGTTGAAATTGCATTAACTTGGAAGGTTGTTAAGAACGGTTGAAGTACTGAGGGATTTCAGTCAACCCAATGGCGATCGTACCAGTTATAAAAAATAATAATAATAATAATAAACAAACAGGGACATTTCCTTAGACCATTGTTCAAGCATTCCTTTAACGTTTGTTTGTAAGAGAAAGAGATACAGCCAGAAAGAGAGAGGGAAAAGAAACGAGCAGCGGCAGTGGCAGTGAAGCAACAGGATCCATTTAGGGCTGGGGTACTAAGACACGTCCTTTCACGACAAAAGTCCGACATGTACTAACTACTTCAACCGCTAGGCTACTACTTCTACCCACCAAGCTAGTCAACGTGTAGTACGTGGCATTCGGATAGGAAGTGAGTATAACATATTAGGCCACTCTAATCAATGTGTCCCCCTTTCAAGCAGTGGGAATACTTTCTGCAAGACACGCACGCGGTGCATACCAATTAAGCCATACTTACTGTCATGTTTTTGCGGCATATACGTTTCCATATGGCCTACACACTACTACTCATACCCCCGTTGGATTGTGGGACAAACGTTAAGCAAACCGAATAGAACAGGTTTGGCGCACCAGACCGCGGTATCGGAATCCTTTCGGCTGACCGCCGCCAACAGTATGGATGCACATTCTTCTCTGGGAGGTGTTTGCGAAAACACGATCCGATGTGTGCAGAAGCTTCACCCTCCGATAGGACGTCCATAAGGAGGGCCTCGTAGGAATAGCTTTATTTCGGCGGAGCGCCACAAGAGTCTCAATTACCGATTGAACACAGCGCAGTCGCGCGTCATGAAGCTACAAACATTCAATGTGAAACAAAAGGTTGTTGAACAGTAAAACTGCCCCCTTTCCCATTTTTTCCACGAGTTATGGCATGTAGAACAGAACAGTTGAAGATGCAGCCAAATATAAATGGTATAATATCGCAACGAATAACGCCCAGCAGACCAAAGTAATAGTTAAAGAAAAAGAAAGCAAATGTACGTTTTTGCAAAAGTACGAGAAATGTACGTTTCAGCTATGAAATTTTTATCGAACACCAGCTTGTGCGTAAAAAAAGCACACAAAAAGTTCATACACCATCACTCTCTAGCCCGCACTGCATCGAAGGGTGTGCCATACATCTGGCTTAAATCATAGCCCTAGAAAAGAATGGAAGTAAACAAAAGCATTCCCAGTTGCGCTTGGCTTTTGGAATAGACGCAACCGCGTAGTACATTTTACATTAAACGGAGAGGATCGGTTTGCCACGAGCAACAGTTTTGGCGAAGAGGGTGCAGGAACAGAAACTCGAAACCGAAGTCCCTCATCGGGGCATTCCAAACAGAACTTGTACGAAATTAAAGGGTGGCATGTTTTATCAAAATCGAAATGTATCGACTCTCCATGTAGTCTGCAAACGGAAGCAAACGTAGATCATAATTGTACCATCTTTTTAATATCCTCCACTACTTAAATGAATCGAATTATAACCAATCCCACACTGAATAATATGACAAAACAAAACCAAACAAAACTTTCAACAAACCGTCAGCCTAGGTCAGCTAGTGTTGCTTGCAGAGGGCGATCGGGCGATGCGCCAGGGAAAGCGAACGATTAACGAGAACCTCGATCAGTGAAACGGCACCAAATGCTCCAAATAAACATATATTTCGCTTCGGTCGTAGACTAGAACCTAATAATCTACAGTTGATCGCAATCTCTCCGTTTAAATTTATACTACATTTAATAGTTCTGGGTGGGAACGAGAGTCGAAGTAAACGGTTAACTTAAAGTGTGTACCGTTTGGTGAACTTTGAGGCACTTGCACGAACGTAAATATGGATCTTTAAAATCTCAATGGATGACATTACAGTCGAAATTTAATCTCATTGGCTATTGGTACTATAAGGATAAACTTCAGAAGTAGTGAGGCAAAATTTAGAGCAAAATAGCTTACCTTCGAGAAATCACACTAACACGTCATCTGACTTGGTTAATTGGTTTGATACACAATAATTTAGAGAATAGGTCATGATTCGCTTACTAGTTTCGTCGAACTATGTTTGATGACAATGACAAGAAAAGGGTTATGGTGTTCTATTTTACTAATAATTATTCACCCCCGATAGTGATACCAATGAACGCAGGAAAAACAATTGTTTAGTGTCGTATTGTAAGAACAATTTCTTAAGTTTGCATTAGCAATATTAGCAACATAAATTCACCACAACAAACACAACTGCAATGTTGTAGTTTTGTATAGGCATCGTTTATTAACAAACGATGAGCATTAATAGCATATGCGTAGATCGTGCGGCTACTACCATAGAATTCAAATGGTAAATGCTACAAAAATCATAGCAAACGAACAAAGACGCAAGTCAAAGACACTTTGTAGAAGCTTCCGTATATTCAATTACCATGGGAATAAACTACAACCATGTATCATCGCAAAAACGCAGCAGCAACATTAAGAAAACCATAAGAAAAAAACATTGTATCTAAAAACTTAGAATAGGCAAACTGGCTGTTCCATCAAGGTATGTTATAAAATTGAAAGGAAAGAAAGTGTGGCGAAGAATACCCAGATTTTTTAATTTATAATAAACCATTTCAAAATAAAAACATAATTCGGTTTTTCGTATTTTCCATGAATTTGTACTCGATGTTATTAACGTGATGTTTTGCATCATTCGTAGATCAAGATTCATCAAGATACGTAGATTCAACCACCATGAATATTCACAGAGATAAAAATTTGGTATTAAAATGTCTTCGGCATTTCGTACGAACCTTCGGAGACCCTCATTGTTGTATTAAGAAAAGCTGTAGCAAGCCATCAAGTTAGTTCAATCGTTGAAACAACTGTAAAAATTACCTCGAAAATTGGTCGAACGCACCATCGAACATCCAAGTATTTTATCATAACTCAACACACATTATTTCAAATGAGTTAAAACTCAATTTGCTATGAGAAAGAAAGAATACTCTTGAATTTTTAACTGAATGCTGACATATACAACCAGACTGATAAGAGATAAATTATTGTATAATTAAGACTTTACCACACGTGGTCTGCGACAGCCGAACAGTAGCGCTGGTTAGAAAATGGGCCCATGAGCGCCGGGGGTCATCACCTCGACAGCGTGTGTTTGAATCCCAACCGAGACCTGTACTAGAGGACTAACTATCGACGTACAAATAGGGTAAAAGTCTTGCAAGCTCTTAACGGGCAGGCATGACCAAGAGGTCGTTACGCCAAGAAGAAGAAGAAGAAGAAGAAGCAAACGTGGTACATTAATCCATTTGTTTGTCCAATTGCAAACAAATTGCTTTAAAATGTGGACATAAACCTCCAATAGATTATTTATTTTTCTCTAGTTGTGGAATGTTATTTGAAATTAATTTAGTACAAAATTTAGTACATTAGCAAAAACTGTGATTTTCATATTTGCAGGACGTTGACGTGCTGAAAACCCCGGCAGCACCAAGTCGCGGCGTTGGATGCGGCGGCCAACGTTTTCGCCCAACAAACATTCTGTCAAAGAAAGTGACAGCCGCAGTTTCTTTTCCAGCTAAGCCCCAGTGAAGAAAACTGGGGCTTCGAAGCCCCTCTTTCATTTCCCCCCGCATGCGGTTGCGTTTTTGATCTGTCAAACGAGCACAGCTTTTTGCCAAAAATAATACTTTAATGTTTGAATATACCACTTATATGAGCATACAATCTCATTAAAGTCTACTAGGAACAATATTTACTGTTGACATATAAAAACGCAAGAGTCTGCGGCAAGAATCAAACTCGTTTGATTTTTTAGTACAGAAACCGCAAGATCTTGCGTCTGCGGTGACAGCCCATGACAGCTCCTATCTCTCCCATGGGAAAAAAGCAACCGCATGCGGTCGCGCAAAGCTGTGACCAGGGGTTTAAGGGGTGCGTGCTTCCCCATTTTACCTTACTCGGGGTCCACACTACAGCGCGACGTCCCGTCACGAAACGCGACGTCGCCTGACAGGCGGCCGAACTCCATACAAAAAACATGTCGCACAAATCGCGCTAGTGTAGAAACAGCGAAAAACGCGACGTCGCGCTAGCTCTTGTCAAATGTCAATTCGAAACGAAAACAAGCCAACAGCTGGACAAAACGTAGACAAACCGAAACACAAACGCGAACAAAATGAGCAATATTCTTCACGAAACATCGGATTTTTCGTAGTACAGTCTGTTCTCGAGTTACGCGGTTCTCGACTTACGCGGATTCGGAGATACGCGGTTTTCAAAATTTGACAGTAGATTGGGTTTATTACATCGATTTAAATTCCTGAGATGTACAACCACACGAATAAATATGTAAATTACACATTTGCATAACTTACGCTTATAATTTCGTTTGTTGCAATTTATGTAGTTTGAATACGCTTGCATTGCATTCATTGGACAAAGAAAAATTTTGAATATTCTATGATACATGTACACAATAGCTCGATCTCTTAACTCCTAATATAAACTATGTGTCAAGCAATATTCGAGATACGCGGAAATTCGAGATACGCGGATTTCTGTGGAACGCAAAAACCGCGTAACTCGGGAACAGACTGTACTACTTATTTTTAGGCTTCACAAATGTAATTCAGTTATCAAACTCCGTTTTAATTGATATTTTTACCAAAGTTTTTTCGGGTGCCGAAACGTAAACAAACTGCTCTTCAACAAGTAAGAGATGATGTGGAATTATATACTTCCTACGGCGGGCCAAAATATCGTCGTTGTTTGTTTAAGTTTGTTTTCTCAGTGAATTTCAAATGTGGAAGCGCCAAACTCACTCAGGGTGCATAAAATACGTAGCTAAACAAATATCATGAATTGCTACCTCAAAATTCATTAAAAAAATTTTAGCCGAGTTCGCGCCCCAATGTGATACATATTTCCACATACTCTCCTACCTCTGTCGCGCTTGGCTTGCGCGATTGTTCTGCCGAAACTGGGCTACTTTTGAAACGGGACGTCGCGCTGCAGTGTGGACCCCGAGTTACATGGACACCAGAACGCGATCATGTAAACCTGTGGTCACAGCTTTGCGCAACCGCATGCGGTTGCGTTTTTCCCCATGGGAGATATAGGGGCTGTCACCTTAGACGCAAGACCTTGCGGTTTCTGTACTAAACAATCAAACGAGTTTGATTCTTGCCGCAGACTCTTGCGTTTTTATATGTCAACAGTAAATATTGTTCCTAGTAGATTTTAATGAGATTGTATGCTCATATAAGTGGTATATTCAAACATTAAAGTATTATTTTTGGCAAAAAGCTATGCTCGTTTGACAGAACAAAAACGCAACCGCATGCGGTTGCGCAAAGCTGTGACCACAGGTTAAATCCTAGTATAAGCTATGTGTCAAGCAATATTCGAGATACGCGGAAATTCGAGATACGCGGATTTCTCTGGTCCCCATTATCCGCGTAAGTCGGATACCGACTGTACACACGTTTGGCGTTCTTGATTCGTCGCATTTATATACGACTCAAATCGGTAAGACCGTTTCCCATTCGAAAATTTCGAACGCCGGCGATGCGAATGCGACAGCTGATGTGTCAGATGTTCCGTTTCTCTCCGACCCACACGAGAGGCGGGACCGGTTTGCGGATTTAACGGTTATTGCTTCGGGGCGTCGCGGCTTTCTGCGACATTACAAAAAGACCGTTATTCGCATTTAAAAATGATCATTATCGTGTTTTGTTCGGCGAGAAGGAGTTTTAATATATTAGTGTAATAAATTTACTGGCGTACTAATTCATGTTTTTATTGGGTTTTTTAATATAAACTGATGTGTTTAGAGAGGGTAAGCGACAGGCGAGCGGTAGCGCCGGTTAGAAAATCGGCCCGTGAGCGCCGAGGGCGATAGAAGTGTTTTTGAACAACGATTTGTAAATCGTTCTTATGACGTTTGCTTGTTCCTCTTTGTCGACAAAAAATATATTCCAAAATAAAATCCTCTTGCTCTTTCTAGTCGAACGAAAAACAATGGCTCTTTTTTCATACGGATACATGGTACGCTGCGACCTATTTTTTTATAGACCTTTATTTCAAAGCATGTTTCTGCAAAAATGCAAAATACGTTACCCTGATCCAACTCGAGTCATTAAACGCATTTGACAGCCAGTTGAATGGCGTGGCGGTTTCCCTAAAGTATTTTCTCAAAAATCAATAAAAACATACTTTCATCATACATATTAATCATAAATGGACCTTTCAGTTGAAGGGTCTATTGTTCTTATAGCTCAAAGCACTAAACAGTTATTTACAAGTTGGTTATTTAGTCATAATTCCAAATTATTTGTTCTAATCATATCTAGTGGTAGGAATACTTACTATAGACTCGAACCAAAAAATCCGACTCCCAATCCATTAAACAGTCGAGAGACGATGTTAACCCGGTTGACAGAAATTGACATTGTTGCTGGTACTATGTAGTTCCAGCAAGAGTCCCAGCAATCTGTCATGGAAAAACTTGCTGGTACTACATGATCAGCTGCAAAAAATTTGAATTTTTGTCAACCGGGAACCAATCAATTGAGGTTACTATTTCATTGAAGATTGGAAGGATCGAAACGAAAAGGGTAAACAACACTTTGAAAACATCGAAAAAATGACTGCTTGCTTTGATTACAATAAGTTTCATGATGTTTTCTCGAACTTAAGTTAAATCGCGCAAAAACCTAAATCTATGTTCAATCCATTCTATTTAATGCTCGATTTAAGTAAACTGAAATCAATCACATTGTCTCTAGAACGACTCGTTACGTGAGTAATTCGAATCACCTCGTGTTTGGATCGAATCACATAAATTGAAATAGAGTAGAATCAGTCCTGCATCGACTCATATCGTGTCCCAAACAAATCAAATCTGATTCAAATCACAAACGAATCAAACCTAATCTGTCAAACGGGATTCAATACTTTAAATCCGCCTAGAGATCGAGTCCTCGAGTCTTCCGAATCCCGATTCGGCCAACACTAGTTGTGTCACCTCATTGTGAGGTGAGGTTTGTTTTGTTGTGCTGCTGATCGTAAGTTAGTAGCAAGTTAGTTAGTGGTAAGTTAAGCTTCAGCCGAATCAGATGCGTTGCTGTTGAAGGTGATAATTTACAACGGATAACCAATTTGGTTCATTGTTTATTACCGACCGTGTCAGTTTGCGTTGTGTGTAGAAGAAACCCATCGTTGTTCATCGTCGTTGTCATCGTCATCGTACTGCGTACAACGACGGCGGCGTCTGTATATTCCGTACTAGAAGATTTGTTTTCTTCATGGCGTCTACCCACGAAAATGCGACGTGGAATGCGAATATTGTGGCCTTGCAGAGGCAATACTATGCGTCGTGGCTTTTAGTTGTAAAACCAATCGGAAGGTTACTGGAAGGAAAAGAACTAGTTTGAAGGTTGAACGAATGTTCCGAATCCGTGTATGTGTATGTGAGTGGATGTGTGTTCGTATGTGTGAAACTCGCTACTGCGATGTTGTATATTTCGTAGTTAGTAAATACGTAGTCAAAAGCGAGCAGCACCAGGAACACGTACAGATTCTTTGCTGTTGCCAGCAGTGAGGGTTTATATTGTTTCCCCCTTTTTCATTTGTAACCATCTAAGTGCCTACGGTACTTTATTTTTTATGCGTGAATCTTTCAAATCATTTGATGAATAATAAAAGAACCAGTCTGTGAGCGAGAGCAACGCAGTTGGCGTTGTTTCACAAGCGATGCGCTGCAGGAAGCGAAAAGCTTCGCGAATTGAAACGCAATTTTTTCGGGGTTTTGCGTGTGTGTATGGTAGATTCGTGAGGACAATTCATCGACCGACTCGCTCGTATGTGTTCACTTCCTGCAAAAGTGTGTGGGCAAGTGTGTGGGGTGGCTTTCGGAAAGTTGTTCACCTGTGAGGCACGGTGTGCAGCATGTGTGTGCAAAAACCCTTCTGGTCTGTTTGTGGCAGAAAATAAAATTGTTGCTGAGGTCGCAAACCGACCTCGCTGCCCACCCTCTGGAGGGAGAACCATCGGTTTTGTCGGAGACGAACAACGGGCGGCTGGTGTGCTGGTGTGATGTCCTTGCAATGTACACGACGCCTGTACGCTAGTGTGTGAGAGATGCCTGTTTGGTAGTGTTCAACTATGGCCAGGGAAAGGAAAGTTCTACAGAAACACATCAGCAAAACAGCGTTGCCACTGGGGTATATGCAACGCGGCAACGATTAGTGTTGGAAGATGAATTGATTTTCCACCAGGAGGCTTCGATAAGCGGGAGAAGAAGCTTCCAAAGTTGCCGTTTGTTCCAAACCCACTCTTAAAACACAGTAGGATAGAATGTGGTAATACCATGAACCGGTCGATTCTCTCGCCTGCAATTGAAAATGGCCTGAGACACCTGTAACCCTCCCGAAATCGAATGGCAACCGTGGCATCCGGATAAAATCCGAAGTTGTCAGTCTGCGAAGGATTCATTTTTTCGACCAAAGGTTTCGAATGGTAACCGCTTAAATTACTAGTCGAAAAAATTGGTTTAATCAAATTATCTTGATAAAACACAGATCGACGGGTTTTGTTTGGAAGAAAATGTCGGCCGCTCAAAACATTTCCAGATGGTAAAGAAAAAGGTGAACAAAACAATTCCCTCTCGGATCGCTAGATCGAGAGCGCACCACAAAGCGCAGTAGCAGCAGCAGCAGAAACCCACACAACTTCTGTGCTATGGAAGCGAGAAACGAGAAAAGAGAAAACCGAAAAGAAAACAAACAACGAAAACAGATGATTCCTTTCTCCTTTCGCACGCCCACGTCGGTGGTGGCCCCTCGCGAGGAACTGAGAAAGATTCTCATGCGGTGGCGGCGGGGGCAGCAGCGGCGACGATTTAGGGGCAGTAAAAACAAAAACAACGCGCTGATCTTCTCACCTTTTCGGCGGTTTGCGTTTGTGGTTGTTATTGTTGTTGGTTTTGTTGTGTTGTTGGTAGCCATGACACCGTGATCGCAATAAGTTCGCGCGAGACCAAAGACTGTGGAAAGAAAAGCGCCATTGTCGGCACCGGGTGGGTAGTGGAGGAGGAAAGAAGAAGGATAGATCATCCAATATGAAGGAGAGCAAAATGGAACTGCCACATCGGGTTCCCGAACCTGCTAGCGACGTACGCCGTTGGGGTTTTTTTTGTAGGTCCAAGGAGCTGGCTGGCGGGTTTGTGCTGCTCTTCTGCGGTGTGCCAGAAGTGATCCCATCTAGCAGGCGGGGAGATGAACCATACCGCCGGTGTTCGTCTCAGCGCACGATAGAAGCGAAACGAGAACGCGAGCGCATCGCTACGGGGAAAAAGCGGTCGGTTACGGTCAGCGATTCGGAGAGGTTATGTTGGTGTAGGGAGCTGTAGCGCATTAAACTCACGGATTTATTCGCGGTTTTGTTCGGTAGAATGCTGTTGTAGCAGCAGCATCACAACGACAACGAACCGCGACGCCTGCGATTGTTGCTACCGAAACCAAAACGAATGTCTCAGAGGTGCCCCAGTTATTTCGTTCTTTCGTTTGCCCTTCGCAAGCCAAACGTTTGCGCCCTTTGCCTTCGCGTGAAATTGAACTTGCATCTTGTTGCACACAGGCAGTACGGCGCGTTGCGTTGTTGCCATCTCCCAACCTGCTGATCTGCTGATGGAGCGAGGGAAACGTTGGGTTTTATAATTTTGTGTTATTGTGGAAAGGATCAAATTGTTGTTGACACGTAGGAACAGCTTCATTTCTCGTGCTTTTCCCGTGGTGCTTTCATATTCATTGTCTCTAATTTCTCTAATTATTCAGTGCTGTTGCGGTAAAATGCGATCGACCCGGTAGCCCACCGGATATCATACCGAAGCCTACGCTGCCCGCGTGTGCCCGTGTGCAGAAAGAAAGTTTGGCCAAAAACCCGAACGATATACCAGCACACACACACGGTCTGTGCGTGTGCGAGAGAAAGCGTGCGAAACAAAGGGAGCTGCTCCGGTGGTGTTTGTGCGTCGTGATCCTCGGTGTATAGTGTAGTGCAGTTTGCTGTGTGCGCTTGTAGTAGGTGGCGCACGGAAGATCAACGGCACGGCAACAGCTGCTGCTAGTGCTCCTGGTGCTACGGGTGCTGCTGGTAGGGGTGTGTGGAGCAGCGAGGGGCCCGTGCATAACGCGGCCGCGCACGTCACAACGGAGCGCCACAACCGAACTGGAACACGCGGTGGTTGGTGGTAGAGAGGGGTGCGGCGATCGGTGGTACCTTTTCGTCGAGCGACCGATCTCCGACCGATCCGGCCGATCGCGCTCCGCTGACGCCGCTGGCGTTGGGAGTTTGCCCGCACATTAACATAACAGCGCAAAGGGAGGGAAAAGGAACAAAATCAAGAGTACGAAAACACGGCAAAGAAGCTGAAACACACAGGTATGTTTTGTACGTTGACCTTGTTTTGTGAACACACCACCCACACTCCCTCCACCGCGTCGCTTCTATCTTCGCCATCTGCTCACCCACACGTGTAAACAACCAGCTAAGATGTGTGCTCAAGGGCTGAAAGTGTTCGAACGAGTGAGACGAATAATGGACAAAGTTGGCGAGGCGCGTGTGTAGGAGATGGAAATTTCAGGTCTCTGTACAACATCTTTCAACAATATTGCCAAAAAACTGTTTAAACATTAATATTGTAAAGGGATTATAATGCTAAATATGGTACACTCAAGTCGAGAGAAATAAATCATCGTCAGCAATCGCCAATTTTTAATGTTTGCACATTTGCCACATACATTTTACAGAGTTTAGAATCATATACAGGAACACTTGAATCCGTTGGTGGAATATTTAAAATCGGTTATGGAATAATACAAACCCGCTCTGGATGTTTGCAATCATATTATGGAATGTTGCATACATTTCTTGTACACAATTCTTCTCTGGACCAATGCAAACAGATGTGGAGTTTTATCTACGATTCGGTTGAACTCTACGAATATCATGTTTCAACAAATCATAATGTTGTATGTTTTCATTGCATCAGAGTCGGGCCATACTTTCATCATCACTTTCATACACGGGAAGAAAAAGGGAATTAAACAGAATTTTTGTGTAATTTTTGTGTTTGATGTTATCTTTTCGATATTTTTTTATAAACTGCATTATGGCATGTTGAAACATCTATTGAACCCATCTACAAAAGATGAATGATTAACTTTTACTACATTCTTGATGACATTTTCAGAATGTTGACGAGAAAAACCTTATTGAGAAAAGTTAAAAACCGTTTAATAATAGTATTAAAAGTTCATTTAAAATAAATATTTTCGGCGGATGAAAATAGTTCCGTTTAAAGATAACTTATCCGCGTTAAAGATAACTTATCAATAAGGGACTGCCAGTTTACCAAAGATTAAATCACTTTTAAATTCTGCCAAACGCATTCCTAAGGACCCGTTGGATAGCTTGCATCCAGAAACTAACTCAAACCTTCTGACCTTTCTTCAAAGACAATCCAATTTGGAGGATTTCTTGTTGAGGCCCTTTCTGAACAATGGAGAACAACAGAAAGCCTCTTCACGATTTTCCATTTGGTGGTATTTGTTTTTGTTTCATTAATTTGAAACTTCGTTTTTTCCCGTCAAAACTTTTTAATTTCAATCTTTAACAGCCTTTTGCGGATCGTATGTATTTTTTATGTACATCAGTAGTTGTGCGTTTGAAGAGAAACGAGCGATTAGAACACTTGTTTGTTGTTTACATATTTTACGTCCCCGCCGAAGGGCACGAAAGGGGGACGCAACCAGTGTGCTTTAAAAATGATAAAAAATACGCTATTGGGATTGCCTCTTACAGAGCGAGAATTTGTTTTCAGACGAAGAAAAGGAATTGATCAGATTGTTGTAAATGTATTTCTGAGGTGGACATTATTCACCCTCCAGCCGTATCAAAGTATCACCTGCTTTCCCTATTTTTCATACCTTACAAAAGTTTCATTGTTATACTAAAAACGAACGACCTAACGACATTCTAATATATAATGAACAATTGTGGCCTAGGTATGAAACTGAGTGCCTGTTTACCTTTGTTTTTATTCTAACCGAGTGCTTTAATGAATGGATTTGGGACAGTACATGTTCCATTGTGCTTTTCCGCTCTGGAAATGAAAATGCATTGCTCAAGTAAACCAGCGCAAGCATACAGCTCATGTTTCTTTTGTTACTAAACATACCCTGTACCTTGAAACAGATTTCTTTCCATTTCTTGTGAACAAATGGGTGAGGTTTTGTTTGTTTTTTTGTTTTGGGACACCATTTTCCAACACATTAACCATTCAATGAACATCCTTCGCCGAACCACCAACCAACCTTCGACCTTTCTAGTCCAGATGCAAATCCGACGAGATAAGCAGCAGTCTGGCTTTTCTGAACGTCACCGCGAGCGACGCAATGTGCCCCGTTCGTAACGGTTTTGCGTGGGGTTTCTCCTTGGTGTGGCACAAGCCTGTAACGAACCCCCCGGATCGCTGGATGTGCCTGTGGTGGTTATGGAGCGCCGTACCGGAAGACCGAAATAGATGAAGCATCCAAAGGAGGACAAACGAGGCTCGTGAGCAGATGGTGACCGATAACTGTGTCTCTCAGGTTTCGATGGTTTTTTTGTTGGGTTCTATGTTGTTGGTTGTTTGGCAAAGGCTATACAAAGAAGAGGATAAAGATGAATATCTCTTAAAAAGAATAGTAATGCCATGCTATTTTAAAGAAAATTAATATTCATTAGTTTTGATTAAAAATTAAAAAATAATACCTTTTTGCAAAGCGAACGAAATAGCTAGCGCACACCGAAGAGTGTCAAAGAAATTAATGAGAAGAAAATAAATACCATCAAGATCATTTCCCAGACTTGCGATTATACACTTGCTCCTACATAATTGAAGTAATTATTAAATCTATCTTCCCTGTACGAGAGGACGGACTATAAGAAGGGAAAATAGTCTTGTAAGCCCTTAACGGGCAGGCATGACCAAATATGGTCGTTACGCCAAGAAGAAGATCTAGAATCACATTTGTATTGAAAAGATGGAATATTACAAGATCTTTTTGCATAATTATTTTTGTTTCGTGAATATGCTACCGTAGTTCTTGATATTATTCTAATCGGTCACACGAATGTCATGCGGTTTCATCAATCGTAAAGTATCCAGTATAGATAAATTATTTGTTTTTGAGTAAGACACTTTATTTTTATATTATACATATCTAAAATGTAAAAAAAATACCATTCTCTTTAAATTCAAAGAGAATGATCTCTGTCTGTCTCCATCGAAAACATTTATAGTGGATGATCGTTATATTTTCCTTTGCTTTTTTAACAAGCCATTAACTTGTGTAATCAGAGCTTGGTTCATCAGGTCGGTATTATTAAACAATATTTTTTCTGTTGTTGTTCTTCTTGCAGAATAGTAGACTATGGATCCCATGTTTTTTCCTCCCTCCAATGGAGTCCCTTCGGAGAGCAAGCTGGCAACGTACATGGTAAGCATATGCAAAATACAAAAAAACGCAATATTTTTTAAATAACAATTGCTTTGTTTCAATTTACAGAGTCGTCAAAATGGAACGAACTCTGCATACGGTTTGCCGGTCAGTCTTCAGAAAATCACGCTCGACTCACCGATATCGATAAAAAAAACACAGGCAAGCATGCTACATCCGGGCACTCGCTGCTTCAAAGGACATTTTTAGCTTTTTTAAATTCTCACTAACTATGTGTAACACTTTGGTTTCCTCCTTCAGGTGACACCACAGTCGCCCGAATTCATTCCAAACAACCGGCTGAGCAGCTCATCCTCGCCAAACTTCTACTCGTCCTACTCGATACTTAGCAACAGCAACAATGGCGCCGGAAGCAGCACCGTCGTCGGCAGTAATGGCACGGTGGTGGCCACCCAGCAGCCAGCTCAACCGACCGCTCTGTCCACGGTCGTCGGGAAAAGTGCGGTCGTCGCCGGCGGCGGTGGAGGCGTCGGGTACGCGGTCGGCGGCAACAGTATCCTGGCCGGCGCACTCGGCAGCAGTACGTCCGCTTTTGCGGTCACTCCGAACAAGGGTACGCCGGGCCCATTCCTCCCCCCATTGTTGCCGTGTGTTCGGTGCGCGTGGACACTAATTCGTGGTTTTTGTTTCCCTCTCTTCTTTCTCGTAGGTCGAAATTTGCTGCGAAACGAGTCACCGCAAAGTACTAATACATCCCCTCGTATTACGCCCCAACCATCACCACCGCCAATTACCACCAACATTCATCAAGTAAACTACACTTTTCTTTTTGGCGCCTTTCTCGATGTTTTACTTCAGTTTTTCTCAGTTGAATATTTCGGCTAGGCTTAAATAATTTGCGTCCATCTGTGATGGTTGAAAGAGATGAAGATAGACAAATTTATTTTATTTTGCATTTTACCCTTTTTTCGACAGTTGAAAACTGAAATCGATCTTTGATAATTTAACATTCGTTCGAACGTGAAACTGTAGTAATGCTTTAAATTACCAATCACCATTCTAATTTCACAATCGAATATGTTTTTTAATGCGAATAATGTTGAAGAACTCGTAATAATTGTTTTATATGAAGCTATCCGGAAGTGAGTATAATTAAAATTTGTACCACTAGTTTTGTTGACTCGTTTTTAGTTATACTTGATGTAAATGGTACCAAATATTGTCGCTTCTCTTGCACAATGTGTTTAAAACACACTTGTCATACACGCACACACAGTTTCCCACGTACGGTCCTGCCGTTACTCCCGAGTGTCCAAATTTGTTGCGTAAATCAAATCAATGTCGCTTTTTCAACCTACTTCTCTTACTCTCAACTTTTCCCCATTTCGTAGGAGAACGTCGGTGGCACCACGTACTTTTATCCAACCGCAGCCAACCATCAATTGCCGTCGAGCAGTACAGTTAACACGACTGATAACTCATTTGTCCACATAGCGAGCTCACAAATTAATCTAAGCTATACACATCCAGGTAACGGTTGGGATGATGCGATTACCCTACGATCGGGATATTTATTTTCGCGCGATTTCCCTTTCCCAATAGGACACATATACCCGGGACCTGCGTCGCACGTTATCAACATGCAATCGAAGGTACAAGTGTCGGCGGCATTCTTCATGCAGGATGAACTGCGGAATGATATTTTAGCGCGGAATGAAATAGTCAATAGTATCGATAGCGATTGTCCAGGTAAGCAAAAGAAGCGAAATGCATTCAGCCAAGATCGGTGAAAAGGAAGGTCATTGTAAAGCTGTTTTCTGAACCACCATTGTTTGGACAGTTATTTATAAAAAGGTTTACAAACATATGTACTTGCGCTATGTAGTAGTTATACGCAACAATATCTTAAGTAGTATGGGTTATCTGATATACCGTGTCGCAGTTTTCTAGTTGTGACCCAGGGCCTCGAGGATAGTTTCGTCAAATAATATCCCGAGTAGTCCGCTCCTAGTTGCGAAGTCATGGGATATGGATGCTGTTGGTCGCTATGATATGGCAAAAATCAAGTGCGACGATCTTCGTAATATGCAACCTTCATCCATAACATATACTGAACACTTGTCAATTGCTTGTTCAGTTGAAGATATACACTTTTTTTTGCATTAACCTTCCTAAACACCGTTTTCAAGTCGCTCTTACAAGTTAACCATATTTTTAAGTAACCGACAAAAACATTCCCTGGGTTTCTGGCTCGTTAGAGGATATGCAGCGACCTCTCTTCTAAACGATCTTGGTTACAACCTTTTCCAAACCAATAGGGAAATACAGCTTGGATCGACAAATGATGCAATCCTACTGGAAAGCACTTACTGCAAAATCTGCTCTTACACCAAACGAATTAAGTAGTCAATTCGTAGCTTTATAGGATCAGTGTGCTCAACTGCACTATAGTAGGCTTGCATCGTTTGCCGATCCAAGTATACTGCTGAATTTGCCTGTTGGCGAGTAAAGCGCTTTAATGCTGGATCAATGAATATTTTTTTTTTTGCGTTCATGCTTTTTAGATATACCTCTCGAGGTGGAAAACTACCACTCGCTGTGTCTGCTGGAGTCTTTACCGCTTCACCCGAAGCTTCCACTACCGTCGTCCACGTACAAGGCAACCCACAGCATTACCGGCGTAAAGTACTGTCTTCGACGTCTGCATGGTGTGTTCAGCATTCGTTGTCTATGGCTATATTTTTTTTCTTCACGAACTGATTCCTCATGCCGTCCATTCCAATTGTAGGTTTCCGTCTTCAGTCCACCAAGTGCATGCAGGTGGTGGACATGTGGAAAAAGCTGCAGCACTCGAACATCGTGCAGTTGCGGGAGGTTTTTACCACAAAAACGTTCGGTGATAACTGTGAGTTTTCGTCGTTACTAAACTATTCTTCGATAGTTCTTAACCTTAACACTTTTCCTCGCATCTCCAGCGTTAGTGATAGTGTATGACTTTCATGCCGGTTCGCAAACGCTACTGTCCAAGTACTTCACGTCCGTTCCGGAAACGAACGGATACACCGATCCTTTTGCTGGTGAAGCAAGGCCCTTCAGGTAAAGCAAGAAGAACCCGCTTCTAGTTCACCTTTGCGATGATCATTTACCAATTTCTGGCTTTTGTTTTTCCAGCCACAAAAGTTCAATGCATCGTACAAGCGCAACGTCTCTCCTGCCAGAAAACGAAATATGGTCAATTATCATGCAGCTAAGTGCGGGCCTGCGCGCGATGCATCAGGCCGGTTTGGCTTGTCGGTAAGAAAAAGAATCGGGTTAGAAATCATAATCATTAGAACATTATGTATCATTTTTGCCTTTTTTTATCTTTCGTTCGGTCAAGGACGCTCGATCCCACGAAGATCATTGTGACCGGTAAGCGGATACGATACAGCTGCGTGGGAATTTCTGACATCGCAACATTCGATCCGAACCAACAGAATCCACTAACCGTCGTGAATCATCATCAGCAGGTATAATAAACGTTAAAAGTTGTTAAACTTTTTAAATTTTTTTTTTACGATTTGTATTAAGTTTATGAACAATTACTGAATACCCGATAAGCTCCAACGTATTCGCTTTTCTTTTCAATAACTTATCGCTAACATAACTTTAAATCTCTTTCTGTATTTTTGGGGAAGCGCGTGGAAATATTTGGCACTATTATATACTCGGTCATAAATTCGCTAAAATCTTCCACAAACTTACAAGCAACCATTTTAGCTATTGTATTTTTATTTCCAATAAAAACTATCTAAATTGCCATAAAATTTTGCGGTTCATCCATTGTATACGATTATTCGGATTTACAATATTCAGCACTAGAATGTGGCTTACATTTTTCTTTGAATAAGAAATGAATAATTCTCGGTGTTTACTACTGCATAACCCATTTTCAATTGTATAAAATACTCCAGCAATTTAACCAATTTTTTAGTTTGATCAGCTATTTTATCAGCATTTATATCAGCAGCAAAATAAATGTGTTTATTTGTATTCAGTGCCACTTGATTGGTTATTGATTTAAACAACCATATTCGGTTTATTTTAAATTGCTAAATTCGACTTTTGGATTTATCGGATCGTTGATCTTTTGATTTCCTTTTTTTATTAATTTTTTGGAACTATGTGTTACACCTTCGTACTTTGTTGTTGCTGAGCAGAGTTTTTTATTTATAAATTTTTAATGAATGTATTTAAGAGAAATCCAGTGGACTTATAGTTATGCAATACTTATAGTTGGAGGTTATTAGTTTCCATTGCATGCGATCTTACGGGGTTCGGTATTTAAAAACAAAAATATATGGGAATTAACCTAGCGGTACTAAAAAGAATCAGTCCGTTTATAGGTCTACGTTTTCTTTTTTTTTTTAACATTACATAACATTTTAACGTATTTCGGCAGGAGGATCTTACGGCCCTAGGAAAACTCATACTTGCGCTTGCATGCCGCTCCCTTCAATCGGTCCAACGGGATCAAATCCAGAATAGCATTGAGCTAGTATCTCGCCACTATTCGCAGGATCTTAGGAATATCATACTGTGAGTCAAACAAAGTGGATAAATCGTTGGAGACGTCACTTATAATGACTATGGTTGTGGGGTTTTCCATCCTATATCACGCAGATGTCTTTTGAATCCTACCGCCCGCCGTTCGGTGACGGAAATCATGCCGATGATTGGTGCCCGGTTTTTCGTGCAGCTCGATGCACTCCAAACGCAATGTGATATCCAGGAGGACGAGCTGGCGAAGGAGATGGAAAATGGGCGCCTCTACCGGCTGCTTGTGAAGCTCGGTTGCATCAACGAACGTCCCGAGTAGGTTCCGGGTTGTGTTGGCTCTCGAGCCACGACTCTTTTCCCGACACTTTGCATCACAACAAATGGAAAATTTAATTTCCTACTTACCCCCCGGCAGGCTTAACCTAGACGTTACGTGGTCCGAAACAGGCGACCGGTACATGCTGAAGCTGTTCCGAGACTACCTCTTCCATACCGTGACCGAAGATGGTCGTCCCTGGCTCAACCAGTCGCACATAGTACAGTGCCTGAACAAGCTGGACGCTGGTACCATGGAAAAGGTAAGCATGTTTGTCGGTCGGGGTGTGGTATATATTGAAAGAGATTAGGTGGATTTCATATGATTTTTCAAATATAATTAATTACAAAACCATCCTTTTCCTTATTTCTAGGTTCAACTTATGTCCCGTGACGAACAATCAGTATTAGTAGTGACCTATGCTGAGCTAAAGCACTGTCTCGATCAAGCATTTTCCGAGCTGGTAGCAGCGAGCGACGGAACCGTTTAGTGGCCATCCGGCACATCGAATGCTACGACAAGGCGTGTTGGAGGCATGAGTCCTGTTTCCGGTCCTGTTATTTGTTTAGTTTGTTGCTTCTTCTGTCGATCTATCCCGGCTTATCCTCCGTTTCTGGTTTTGCCCCTCCGAAAGGCGATCGATGGTTTATGTTTTATGTTGTTACGTGTTGCGTTCGGCTTCGCAATCCACAATCGACGAGAATCGTTTATGCGTACTTGCTGGACATTTTGTGTATGAATATATTTTTTTTTTTTCATTTTCGACACGGAACCCGTTTCGTCGCGCTGTCTCTCGTATTGAGATACTCTCGCACTGTCCATTGAGAGAATCGGGATAATGGTGGGAGGAGATGGTGGCAAAAACACTTAAGACAGGAAAGAAAGTTTAAAAAAATACCCTCGAACACGGAAATCCACTTCTCCGTTACTAAAGGATCCGCTAACGCTATAGACTGATTGTAACAAAAAGAAGAAAAAACACAAAATCAAGAAATTATAATGTACAACGATAACTTCAAAGTGTGACTATCAAGTGTGATATACAATTTACTACAACAAACGCAACCCCACCCGCGCCACATTGTTTTTTCTTATTATAAGCTTAAACAGCAACTGTTGGATGATTTTTCGAGAGAATCTAAGGAGAAACGATCGAGAAGAATTGGTTTGAATAGTTTCGTTTTTTGGGTTTGGTTTTGTATTGAACATGAACTGTAATTGATGAATATTCAATTCAATTGCACGTCGACAATTCGTCTGGATCAGGGACAACCCGTTGATGGAAAGATATAAGGAACAAACAACACTAGACAGGCCAAACAAACAATCAAGACCAACATTAAGTTGCGAAAGGCTTCGCAAAAAAAAAAAAAAGAATTTTCAGGACATGCGGCACAAGCGACCATCGTTCCGTGGATGGTAGGTCGAGTAGGACCGTTAAAAAAGATACGAAAGAGTGACATAACGAGGAAATTAGGAAGGTCGAAGAAAAGGTCGAAAAATCGATGGACACAGAGCGATAGGGAGGGAGAGAGACAAAGAATGCGAGTGTGTGTGACAGTTCCTGATGGGTGGTAGAGATGGGTGATGATACAAGACGCAACACAAAAAGTAGAAAATAGTATTTGTGAGTGTTTCTGTTAATAAAGTAGATCTCCAGAATAACGATGCTAAACACCGTACGAACGTACACGAATGATGCAGAAGGTAATACTGATGATGGTGATGATGATGATGATGATAATATTGCTAACTTAAGATTATACTTTAGTCGAACCCACGAAGTAGGCGAAGTGGCAAATATCTGAATGAAAGCATAAACGGGAAGAGAAATGCGATGGCGTGTGTCTCGCGGAAGGATCGATGGAAAACGAAGTTTCATATGGTGGGTGTGAGTTTTTTTTTTAATTTTATTTTTATAATAAACTGCTAAAGCAGTTATTTTTCCTTCTATTTCGTAAATATATACATGTTTTAGTACAATTCAACGTAAGACTGTTGCTGCTGGAAGCGTTATTTTACCAGATGCGGAGAGTTTGGGTTTGGCTTCGTTTGGTTTAAGCGGAGAAGGGAGAAAATTAGTTTTTCGACAGTTTTGTCAATGTACTTCAAATATTGGTCGTGTAATTTTGTGTTCTGTGTTGAAACGGTGCAGACATGAACTGTAACACTGGTAGGCGACATCCCTGGAGCAAGCTCTATTAATATCTCCTCCACAACTGAAACAGAACGAATTTAGACTCAAAACAAAAGATCACATTGTTACTTTGTTTGACTTAATTACTTACATTTTTGTTTTTCGTTCAGAAGAACATAATTCGACCAAATTAAAAATGTTTCAATTTAAGTTTTGCTCTATCGGGAACCGTTCGTTGGTGGTCGATTTTGTATTGGAACGTGCGGACGAGTGGAGGATTTTTTAGAGCCGTTAGCACTGCGTAGTAAGATCATTTTTATGTGGAAAATTTGCAGAAATCAACCATTAAACAAAGAAACAGCAGCAAACGACCGTAATGAATAGAAAGCATCTTAGTTTTTAGTAAGAACACTCACTCATGATGGTAACGTAAAGCAGCTTAAAAACCCGGGATGAAGATAAACATAAATGATGAATATATATTGGAAACCTTAAAAGAACCCCACATACATGTAAATCGGAGCGAAATGGCATAAGACTATGCTCTAAGGTATTTTTTTTGTCAGAACGCAAACAAACACATACACGTGCCCAAATCAAATGGCAATGTCCGGTGTATAACGTATAAAGAGGATGGAACTAATAAAACTTTAAATTAAGAAATATGGTTATAACTTATATCAACAAACAACGCATGGCATGAATAGCGTTAAATGAACGAGAACGAGAACGAGAAATGGTCAAAATTTTCTACGTTACATTCGTGAATCTCCGGAAAAGGATGGGGATGCAAACGGAACGGAAGAGGAAAGAAAATATCTCTTGGACACCGTTGTTCCGGTAACAAAAGAGAAAGCAGCAACAGAATCGCAAGCAGTTGGAATTATCAAGCACATGTTGGCCAGCGCCCATGCTGTGGGTGATGAGAAAATTATTGAACCTTCTGTAGATTGGTTATAGCAGAAATAAAGACTTTTTATTGTGACAAATAATATTTAAAACAAACCTAGCGCATCGGGACACACAAGCATTTCGTGAAACACGCTGCGCAAAAAGAAAAAAAGATACAGATAAATACACAGGGTCGCGAAACTGAGAGGTGGATCGGGAACCACTTCAATCAGAGATATATTTGTAAAAACCAGACAGGAAATTGGAGTAAAGAGGAAGAGAAACAATGCACAAACAAATAAGTCAACAAAAATACGGGAAATACTTCGCGAAGCACGGAGAAGAACTGACGGCAAACGTGCTCGGAATTTGAAAATCGAAT
The DNA here is from genome assembly GCF_943734765.1 of Anopheles ziemanni. Lineage (NCBI taxonomy): Eukaryota > Metazoa > Arthropoda > Insecta > Diptera > Culicidae > Anopheles > Anopheles ziemanni. The sequence continues at coordinate 55,764,087 of NC_080705.1, forward strand.
CGTTGAAAAAGCGCCCAACTAAAAGCGCAATGGGTCCTATAAAAAGGATGTTACGTACTGACGCCTACGACGTACAAATTGATCAAACTTTTCCGAACCGCAACTTTTCTAACCCCCGACTGAACTGATCACCGAATACAACCGATGGGAGACGGACAAACTGACGAACTATCTAAATAAAACGCGGAGGATGGACACTTGTTGGATTACATTACAGTTCGCAAAATGATCGTATAGTGATCGAAGCGAATGTGCAGTTATGATGCCCTTTTTTTTGCAGCAGTGCGATGTCCTTTTTTTTTTGAATCCAAGCAGTCTCTTTTTAAAATCCATTGTATTCGAATCCAATTTATGAAACATTATTTGTCAAAAATTATTTTTATAACAATGATCAAAACTATTTTTTTTGATTGATGTTGAATAGGTTATTGGTTTTCAAAATCTGTTAAATAGCAGTAAAAACGGTTGTATTGACTTGCTAATTAACATTTTAATTTAGAAAACAGCTCTTCCACATGAGTGTGAGTAATTACTTATTTTATGTCGTTTTCTTTTTTATCCCCGATAGGTGTGTGAGTAGAAATAACACAATATGAAATAAGAGACAGTTGTTGTTTTAACATGAAACAACATTGCGAATCCGAAACAAAATACAAAATATAGCAGAGCCTACATGGCAAGTAACGAAACGAAATAACATATACACACAGGAAAATAGACAACAGTGCAAAACGTACCGAATCTGAAGAAAACATAAAGAAAAGGGTAGCAGCTAAAAGTATTCACCATCCAACAGAACACGAAAAACTTTCGAGGAGAAAAGGCATTTCGCGAGAAGGCAGCAAACGAGGGGTTGAATTATATTTGACAGAAAACCAGAAAAGTCGCACGATTGTGCGTGCAAAAGGCAAAGAAAAAAAAACGGTGAGAGATGAAACGTTGAAATAAAATGTGAAAACATATATTTACTGATAAATAACTTTTTTCGTGTGATTTTTTATTCTTTTAATATCTTTTAATAAAAAATGGGAAACAGATCTAAGACCGATTCAATTGAAATTGAATACAATAAACGATAAGTTGGTGATATCACCAACCAGACATGGTTAATTATAAAAAATACAGTTATTTTTCAAAAGATTTTTTTATTACGGAAACTATTTATGGGCACTTCTTCACTATTGTTTAGATAATTGTTTCACTACCAGATTTCTGTTTTATTCAAATGGTCATATAAAATCAATACACTACATATGGGGTGCGTTTATCGTGTTGCCGTCTCCTTCTGGGTATTCCTTTATGGATAAATGAACACATTTTTTAAACCTTGCGCCGGATATGGCCATCATGCAGTAAACAGTTGTGCATGTTGTGCATCTTCGTAACGTCTTTCAAAATACAAATTGTAATATATGTTTTTCTCTTTTATTTTTCAATACATTTTACTTATTGCTTGCGATAAACTTCCCACAGGAAATGGGAAAGCGTACCCCCGGTGGGGTGGTGTTGTACAGTCCTATAAAAGTTTCTTACGATAGCTTTAAAGTAATGGAAAGATTACGTTACGTTAGGACGGAGAACGTTTCATTATAAGACAGACATGGACGAGTAAATTTTATCCTTGACACATTTAAGGATTTAAATCTGTTTAATCTTAACTCATAAAAGATTCATTGGATATTGTTCGAGAGAATTGAATTTCGACTGCCACCTCAACAAGGCATCTTGAATAGTTTCAAACATATCTTTATAATCTAACTACCTGATATGATTAAATTTGCTCTCAAAATTGAGGTAAACCAACCCGACAACTGGAGGAGTGATTTTTCCTACTCATGGACGTCATTGAAAAACAAACAAGATATAGAAATATTCGCTGAGATTAACGGGTTACATAGTAGCGATAGAAATGGGGTTCAAAAATAAAAGGAAACGATATTACGAAATGCATGGAAAGTAGCGGTGGCATTTGGCATCAGTGTCGAACGGCACCAGCCACGTCAAGCGTAGCTGACCTTTTGATCGTACGCCTTGTCGCGCAGATCCTGATCGTCCGGGAGGGCATGGTGGCGCAATCGGCACAGCTGCGCCCCATACCGCAGGATCAGCATGATGACCAGGACGATGAACATCGCCAACATGGCCACCGCCGGGTACGCGACCAACCAAGCCATCCTGTGTTTCTGGCACGCGGTCGTCCCCTTGGTTAGATGTCGCTCTCGCGCTTCTGCTGCAGTTCCACGTACTCTTCGCGATGGAAACCCTGGGGCGTGGATCCACGCGGATGCTGCTGTTGGTGGTACTGGGGTCGATGATGCGAAACGGTGTACTCCACTGGGCGTTCGACGTCGGGCTGTAAGTGAAGAAGAGAAGGAAAACTCAATTATCGTTCAGCGGGAAATCTCTGCAGGACGTTTTTCTATGCAAAGATCGGTACATATTTTATTTTCATACTTTTGCACTCGTTTTCTTATTTATGTCCAACACTTAAGACAAAAAGAAATGCCTTAGCAATCATGAGCTTTCTCGTTCGTGCTTTGCCTAAAGTATGATTCATCACTTATGCAGCGTAAGTAATTGAAAAGTTATGCTCTGCATTGGATGGCACAAAAATCATACCGGTTAAGACGAAAATTCTGCCTTTCTTATTTTGGTTAAAATTATACTGAAGAACACTTTAAAATATTTCTATGAACGAATTTCATTGTTAAAAAAAAATCCTTCCGAAAATTATAAAAATTATTCAATAAAACTCTTTAAACCACCAATAAAACTGTTTTTGTTGTCTCCGTATTGTGTACGCATTTATCCTTATAATCCAAATTCCAAAAATATGATTGAAAAATCAGAAACGACCATATATCTTAATTCTGTGCTTCTGCTGTTGAGATCGTTTTTATGTTAAGTTACTTATTTCATATTTCGTGAGAACTTTGCACGAACTTATGGAAGGATAAATATGTACGCAACATGGAGACTGCTGTGACCCTATTGAGTGTTGTAGTTATAACTAGACAACTTTCCACCATTTTTTCAGATTTACATTTATATGTATTTAATAGAAAGATATCGTATATTTTGTTCCGTCTAGCAGTGTAACATACTTTAAACATAGAGTGAAATAATTGTTCAAAATTCATCTTTTGTGTACATACAATAATGGTTCAGTATTTAATATTCATCGTCAGAAAGTGATTCCAGTGATTGGCTGTCAAAATGATGACTATTTGCACTTTTTGATCATTGTACCACTTGGTGACCAATTTTTAAGCTCTTTATAGCACATACTTCGTAAAGAGATGGACAAAGAAGATGTTATATATATATAAGTGAAATTCATAGTTATCGATTCTAAGTACTTTAAAGAGACCGCAAAGCCAGACAATTGTTCTTTTTCCAGGAGTTCCATTTACCGGTTTGAACAGTGTATTGCATAAAATTAGAATGATAAAGCTACTTAACGTAATTAGAACATTTTTTACGGAGGCTGTGATCTTATACCGCCTCGTTTCCTTAAAAAATCTGATAAGTTTATAACAATAAGAATTTGCCTAACAGGACTTCACAATTTGAGTGTTTTTTTTCGTATCACAAGCGATATGGCACCTTTAACGCCGGTATTTTTGCACCAAGCAAAACAGACATGAGAAAACGTTCCGGAGCTTTCGTCGATGGAAAACCTAATTTTAATTACAGACACCATAGTATCTTAGCTGCTGAACGACGACAGCAGAATCGCCGATTATCTTCGAACGATTTGCCCGATTACCCCCATCCGGTGTCCGGAGAGCCGGAATTAGCCCGGAAGTATCGCTTGCATTCCTGCCAGCGAGAAAAATGCCTCCCTGGCTCGTTTCGAAAGAGAACCGAAATCACCGACGATCGGAAAGGCTTACGCAAATCATGGCAGGAGGCCTTCGAGGGCAAAAACCGGCAACCGTGCAGCATCCATCCTCCCCGGGGGAGCCTTTCGTCATCATCATCGTTAGGGAAGTAGCAGCGTCCACCAAACGAGTCAAAAAGATGCCGACCAGGCTGACGATCGATCGGCTCAGCGAGAGTCACTTTTCTTGCCCTCAAGGAATTACGAATCAGATTGGCCACATTTTTCATGCGCCTCCAGGCACCCCCGGTACCACACAGTTCAATGAACCGCTGCTCGGTGGAAAATTTGGGGGAGCTGACCGCTTTTCAACCGGTTGCAAACACCGCCCACCATGGGATGTAGTATGTGTATGCAGGTGTCGGTTATGCATAGAACCCGACTTGCATTGGACTGCAGCAAAGTGCATTAATTGGGTCGCCCCGCCCACCAGTCCTGCGTTCCGGTGTTGTCCTTTGCACCTCGAAACAACGGATCGGATTGCCGAACGGGTGTGCCGCCGCCGGTGCCATGCTGGTGGATTATTTCGAATCCTAGCGCGAATTTTGCGGATCCGGTCAGACGCCTAGCCCATCCGTTCGGCTCGAGCCCGCGGTGCTAGAGATGAGAATTTTAATTAAATAATGTTACCCATCAATTATTGGCCACCAGATCCGGTGCGAACGAGCGATAGCACTGCGGTATTCGGTGTGGTGACAAAAAGAAAAACAGAAAGAACGATTTAACACCCTGCTACCGGGATTCCTCCTCGGTTGGTAAAAAGATAAATTGTAGCTTTAACTTTAAACGGTTGAATGCAAAATTATGAAATAACCATTTGCTTATTTGCTTATTATATTATGCTTATAGTATTCAGCAATAACCGGGAAACGCTATATATAACAATCGTTAAACAAAACGCTTTACCTTCCCTACAGCATAATATTTTTCGATTGCTGACTCGGATAACAAAAGCATAGAAAAAATAATACTAAACTATTAATTACCATTAACTTAGGAGTAATTTTCATTCCATGCGAGAAATAAATTTCCGTTAGGATACTAAATTGCTAAGCTTTAGCCATTTTTGGTGAACGCACACAAAAAACACAAAATGTATGGTAAGCTCAAAACTGGCCTTCAAGTTTAAAAACGATGTTATTTAAGCAATTACCAAACATTTATAGAAGAAAACAGCATATCAGCTCATTGTAACTTTAAGCTGGCATCATAAATATAATCAACGGTATAAAATTATACAAAATTAAAATTAAAATTAAATCACTTTCAATTTGTTTAACTTTCGAATGAATTCTCTTCTATTGTCTGACAAAACAATTCCATACTTGGTGTGCAACCTGTATCCTTATTTTTCTCATCGTCCCTGGAGAACAATTTCCGACCGATTTTCGTCGATAATTATCGCAACTCGCGCAACGACTCCCTGCAGAGATGGTCCCAATACTGCGATGTGAGTCCAATCTGGCCGACCCGCCGGCGAGCAATATAGCTCATTCGTTGATACCGATTCGTACCGAAAGGCCCACACCAATCAGCGGCCACCGTGTGGTGAAAAATGGCCTCGCTCGACTAGGGACTTTTTTCGCCTCGGCACCTCGGCTTGGCCGCGTTGCCGACGTTCGAGAGCCTCCAGTTTGTCACGCCGTATCTGAGCAGGGCCGAGTTACCACCGGGCACGCGCTGTGTATCTCCCAGCCTTCAGGACACGATAACTTCTGGCGCGATGTGTTATACCGGTATCTGCTTCAATTTCCGCTGTTCCCGCGGGTCGTCAGTAGCACTAAATGTAGTGCCGACCTGCAGCACCAATGTTCACTGTATCTGCTTCTGGAGCCGGAAACGCAACCCCTAGCAGGTGTTTCTGCGTCTACAGTTCCTGCCGGCCAAAGGGAACTGGAATCACTCGGCTAGATTTGTTGTGGCGATCAACGAACTACGGCTCACCCAGGACTTGAATAATCTTGCAGAGCGAAGATCGGATAACGCGTGATCTTCGTCGATGTAGGGATACTGGTCTTCCCGCGCGAATCCTGTTCGGCACAGTTACTGTCGACGTTCGTTTAACGAGTTGCACCTAAGGACGCTGTCTCCCTCTAACATACCGCTCAACGTGACAAACTTCGAGCACATTGAATCCTACGACCAGTTGCACCACAATTTGGAAATCGTTGCAGAGGACGAACACCCCAAGAATATGCCATCGCTATTCACTTCCCCCGAAACTTGGAGGATTTGCACTCCTGCTCGTAGGAGGGTTCGTGTTGGCGGTGGTTACGTTTGTTGCAAAACTGGTTGTCTATTACATTCTCAAATCTAATTCAGTACCTTGCATTGAGCGAAATTTCACAGCGAAGCACCATCAAAAGTGGCAATTCAGATAACAAATCATTGTAAATTTCACTTTTTTACCAATTTAGCAACACATTGAAGATGTAAAGTGATGTTTTCTAATTGTCCCTTCACATGCCTGGCATCGTTCTATCGATGCTTTCATAAAAAAATGTTCAATGCTTTTATAACACAAAACTTATGGATTTTTCAAAAATGTGTCTGTTCCGGTACCTTTTGCACATCGTAGCGGAATCCATCCAAAATTGGAGATAAGATATCAAATTTGATATATTATACACGGTGTACAATATGTTTACAAGTCCAACAGTTCTTGTGTGTTACCACTAGTATATGTTTGTCGGTGTCCAATTGCTCTTACACATTCTACATATTATTCTAAAGTTCTACTGTGTTTGCACAAGTAATTTAAAGTTTTGTTTGATTATTACCATTCACTGTTCATTGCTTATAAAAAGTCATCTATGATAATAGTGTAATCTTATCGCATATAGAAGAAACGATAAATGTTTATCTAAATAATGACTTTGAATAAAAACAGAATAAACTTTACATTATCACTTACGTTGACTGGTTGGAAGTGACTGGCGTCCTTCAGCTCCGTTAAGTCAAGTGGCGGTTGTTTGTGGGGCGTGGACGACCAAAGTGACACTAACCACAGATTGCCTAGAATTTAATTAAATAACCGAGTTAAAAAAATACTATTTCATCGAAGAAGCAGGGCTTTGCTTCACAGGAACTTTAATACACCAAACCGAAGGTGTTATGCAGTTTTGACACAGGAATAGAGAATTTCTGTAGTTGAATAGTATTGTCTACTAAAGCTTCTTCAAAGGAAGGATAGATCAATCCATCACATAGAATGAATACACGGACCCTCTACTAAACTACAATCACACAATTACATTTTCCGGCTCTTCCAATACCTGTGTTCCGGTCCTGCCAGTACGTTTTGTACTTCGAGCAGCAGCAGCAAATGATGTTCAGCAAGATAAGTAGAACGCCGAAGACGGTGCAGATGGCGATTGTAACGTAGAACGGGTTGAAGTTGCCGTAGATGTGTCCTTTGAACAATGGGTTATCCAGATACGCCGTTCGCTCCTCGATGGTGGACATGATACACCATTCCAACTGGGGGACCTTCCAGGTGTTCGATTCAAACCGGTACACACACGCGCTAATGCCGTGAGCAATTCAACAGGATCGCTAGCCAAAAAGGAATAAAAATACGATGAAATCAAATCGATGGAACAAAACCTGGAAACGATGGGTCAGTTCGCGATGTTGATGAACGTTTGTCCAAGCCGATGTCTCGGTTCCCGTTTACAGTTCTAGTTTGCTAGCCCTTATCGAAGGGTGGAAGTGAAAAAGCTCCCACATGTTGCCTGTGCCTACGACTCTGGAGCGCTAGGGACAAATCGATCGTAGATGCAGCAGGCTGTTGTTGATTGCACCGAACGAAACGCGATGAGCCCGTTGCCCACCGAATGCAATCATCGAAAAATACGACGTAAATGGAATGCTTAATTTGATTCGTTTGGGGAATATTCGCCATGGTTTTCGCAAACAGCAACGGTAGACAAAAGGCGCACAAAAATCAAGGACGTTTCATATTCTATGATTTCTGACCAAACATGAATGAAATACTGCTTTGTCTAAATGTGTTTTAAATCTGGTCACGTACACCTAATTCCACCCTCAACAATGCACACGTGGTCAAAGGACAGTGATAAAAGTCGTTGCCGTTTACAAGTAGAAGTTGCACAAAACAATAAAACATTATACTAACGACACTGTTACTGTTCTGCAACATACTGTTCTCTGGTATTGAATATTACACCTATTGAACTGAAGCGTATTAAAAATGATTTATTCGATAGACTTAAGGCTAAAAGAATGTCAAAAAACCTGCTTCTAATTATTCTCAGATAATTTATATCGAACCAAAAAGAACTACTGGCAATTAAGGGTTGAGTCTGGGCAATTCGGTTACATAGGTCATAACATGCCTAGCCCGATTAGACGAACCGATTCTTTGGAGAATCTGCATTCCAATCATGTGAACTTCATGCAATCCTTTTTTATTAAAAGCCTTAGCACGATCGGAAGATTCAGTCGCTTTATTTAACTGTGAGAGTCTCATGTTAATCCCGGTTAGGCTGATATAATATTGGCTCACTGGCTAAATGGTAATGACTTTTGTTGAATAACCTTCGAAACTAATTGTTGTAAGGGATATGCCCAAAACTCTATTATATTTTAAAGCCACTTGTTGAACGCCTAGAGTGAACTAACACAATTGTCGGTCAAAATCTCTATAATCTCAACAAAAAAAAAAACTAACACAATTCAGTATTTTACGCAAAAATAGTAAACGAGCAAACAATATGGGAATTTTACGGAACAAAATTTGTATTTTACTATATCAATACTCGGATTTTGAAGAAAAAACAAATCATCATCCTCCATATAATTCCCAACTAAAAAAACCCATATCGGGCTCAACCGGGATTTGAACCCGGGACCTCTCGCACCCAAAGCGAGAATCATACCCCTAGACCATTGAGCCACCTGTTGGACGCACCCAACAGCAAAGGTTAAAAATCAACCGTACGAACAAATGGATACAACGCGCGCCACACGATATAAACAAGCGCGTTTAGACATGTGTGTTGGTAAACACGCTGCGCCGTACCCACACCTGAGACACGCGGCACCGCTCGACGCTGCAGATGCGTCTTGCGTCTTTTCGACAATGTTTCTTCCGATGAGTCAGCTTCATGAAACAATTGTTGTTAAATCGAATGAATTCATCTTCTTTCAATTAATCGATCATGTGAAGAAGATATGACCGACGATCGCTCTTCATGCAGACTTTACAGTACAGTACAGCGATGATCTTATGCGATCGGTGTGTACTCTCCCTCCGATGCGTTCTTATGTAGGGCGTGATCACTTCTCGCTAACAAATTTCACATGGAGATCCAATGACTCCCTAGGAACACTAAAAGATGCCACTTTCATTCAAAATGCTTTTCATTTCCGCTGGCCCTCTTTTGAATCGATTGGACTGTCGTTGCAGGGCGTTAGCCCGCCCTGGTTAGGGTGTGGTACGCGATTGAATTCATTTGACACATGGTACACAGTTCTCACATTTGTTTGCGGTTTCTACGCAACGCTCGTTGAAATCTTTTTGTTTAGTTTTCTTTAGTATATTTCATGCTACTACACTTTCTACTAACTTACAACGGAAGGATAAATAAGACACGCCAAACAGCACACAGATAGCTGGAAATTCCAAATACTCGCAACGCCTGTTGGCACGGAAACCACTCGCAGCCACAGCTTACGTCGTAATGTGCTTTTGATTCGTGCAAGTGTAACCAAACGAAAGTCGTCGATCCAACCGCCAACACACGGATACGGATACAGCGGAACCTTTCGGTCACGACAAACACCAACATACGCTACACAACCGCTCATTCAACCGATCATCCCACAATGGTTACCTAGATGTCTTTATTTATGTCTTTTAATGAAAAATATTTTGTGTGAATTCACGAAAATTATGTTATGTAGAACGTAACCAACTTTTATAAATCAGCAGACATGTATAGGATTATAATAATCCTAATTTTAAATTATAAAAATGTAAAGTATTCACAATTTTTGTTTAATTCAAACAATAGCAAAACATTCGTAAGTAAAAACATCTATTCACTTTCCTGGCAAATTATCCAATTCAGAAGTATGAAGAATGATCTTAAAATGTTTTTTTCTAATCAATAAAACCATTCAGACACCTTCTGATATAGGCCAAAGACCACTGTGCGGCGAGCTCACAACGCCATTGTAATGATAATTAGGCAGGTCTCGCCGTAGCTCGTAGCTACGAGTTTGCCTGTGCCGACGTTGCTGTGGTGTGTGTGTGATGGCTACTTTTAAAAACTGTCTGCCATCGCAGCGACCATACGTGTTATTTGTTCGTTTTTTCAACGGTCAACCCGTGCATTATTAAATCACCGACCAACTCTACATCCAAAAGTGGATTTTAACTTTGAAGGAGCACCAAATATACCCAGTTTTTAGCCACACGTCAGACCTGCTCTATGCAACGTTGATTAATATTTTTTTGAAATAGTCATCACAACAGTAAAGGATAATCGGGGAAAGTATAAAGCGTAGATGTGTGAATTTCCGACTGAGTAATTAAAAAGTCTTTAGACAGGACCACATGACTGTTCAATGTTGAGACGGTTACAAGAAATTATACGTGTTGGTAATGTTTGTCCAAGTTCCATTTGGTGATGAAAACCCGGACCTGTATTCTCAATTCCTTCCGTCCTTTCAACTGACTAATTTGCTTCCTTTGGTTTACTAAATGTTACTAAATAATGTTTTGTTAGTATGCTTGGCAATGCTTCAAAAGATAAAAAAGATTTAAATTTTGCGCATTTCCCCGATTGCGTGAGTTTGAATCTTAATCACGAGAGACGGGCTGTCCTTGTACCTTATGGAAAATAATCAATTGACAATGTTTTCAAATTGAAAGCTTCGATTGAAATCAATTCCGACAAACGCATACACAGCTAAAACAAACAAATAAAAACGCACAACATAAAACTTCAATTGAAAACGCGTACTAAATGCACTGATTAAAACGTTTCTAGGAATCAATTAATTCAATACGTCCAATATCCAGCCGCTCCAATCTGCCGCACCTTGGAAAACGCCGTCGGATACAGCACAGGATGAAATCATCGAGCAGATTCCGTGTAGTTTTTTTCCATCTATTTCCATACACTTTTTTCGCCTGTTCCGACGACAAAATTTATTTCATTCATTCGCGGTTTCCGTGTACGCTCACATGGGCAAACAACATTGAAACGACGAGTTTGTTAATAAATTTCTCAATTAACACACGTTCAACGAGCATTGTGCGTTTAATTAGATTTCATTGTACGCCATGGCGAGCATAGTGGTTCGAGACCCTCAATCTTGAACTCGTAAGCAACAATAGATCGCAATAACGTAGAAGATGAGGGGGATTTCAGCCGCACACAAGCGACCGTTTATGCGGCATGTCATTGGCGTGTGGTACAAATACTGCATCCTGTACCGTCAACACAGAAGGACTAATGCTAATCCCTGACCTCGATAACATTGGGAGGCTTTATTCCACCTTCCTGTTGGCAGTTGCACTTGCTTCGTTGCAGTTTCACGTTGAGCAAGGATTCTTGTTCGTGGAGAAGCCGTGAAAAGCAATCACATACATGGGGAAAAACATTTTCACAGGATTGATTGCACTTATTATTGTTATGCTGTGAGCGCGTGGAAGAGTATTTCACTGGTACAATTTTGTGCAAGATTTTGGAAAGTTTTATCAACCTTACTTGTATTTTGGAAAATCAATGTTATATGTTTTGAATACTATTTAATCTTCTCTTAGTAAATCTTTAATTGCATGCACATGAATGGATTAGTAAAGTGTAGTCATGCCAATTAACAAAAAAAATTAAACCAATCAATTTAAGAGCTCCTTTTTCTGAGCAACCCTAAAAAAATACACTTCTTCTTATCGAAACGATTACTTCAAATTCCAACCACCTCAGTTCAGAGAAGTTCATATTTATCGCGTTTTTTTTACCTTCACTGAGTGATCCTTCCTGTTAAAAGCGAGGTTGATTCGCACTTTGCTGTACACTTTTTCCCCTATGGGAGGAGAAAAGTACAGATGAATATCCCTTCCGGCCCTAAACGATCCTTTCAATCCTGTAGACTAAACCATCCAGTTCCGGTACGTGGTATGCTGGTGCCGTTTATGCATCATTAAGCATTTAGCAAATACAACGCTCCATAGCACTGGTACACCGTTCGATTGGAATCAGTTATGGTGGTCTTTACGTTGCATCGTATCGGAAATTCCAGGATAGGTAAGGCCATGGGTATCTGGCCAAATGTGCCGCTGGAATCGTTCAACGTGAAGCACCGGTGTAATTGTAAACCGAGCTTAATTTCTGCTGACGAGGATCCGTTCACTTGTAGTTCATGCCAACCTACGAGTACACCAGTAGTGTTGAAACTCTACTTACCAAGACCGACTTCAAGTTAAATCCACAGATCCCCGCGTCGGGAGGTTGTGTTGAGAATTGCTGGTAATTAAATCGGAATTATGTAGGTGATTAAAGACAAGGGTTCCGAAAGGGTGCTTTTCCTTGTTGCCAGAATTTGTTCCTCGGTCCCTTTGAGTTTCCTCAACTTTAAAAAAGTATGAAGAACGAAAACAACGATAATGTTAAGGACGAAAAGATCCACATGGGTAGGAATCTTGATTCCAAATAATAAGAAATTGATCACGGGTCGATTGATTTAGAAAGTTGTTCAGCGGTCCAAGGGTTCAGATATGTATCAATAAATGTTCATTTTTATCTTTTTCAAATTAAAAAACCTCTAAATTAAATTAACTAAAGAAATGCTGTTCAAACTGATACATCTCCCTTCGATATAGATAGCCTTTTTAAGTTTATACTTTTCAACTTAATTTATTTTCTGAACTAGTTTACTTTTAGAAAAATAATGGGTACTTTATGCTTGGTTAGTATTACAGTCACTCACAACACTCACACACAAAATTGTTAACCCATTTGAAAGTATTAAGGAGCTTAATTAACAGCCATAGGGAAGGTCTAGCCCTACGTAAAAATAGCAGCCGAATAGAACCATTCATCACACATATGAGACATAAAGTTATGAGACATTAGCAAAAAAAGGAGAACAAAAGTGTTATAGTGGATTAAAGTTTTCTTACCATTTTCTCAATTCGTACCCTTTTGTCACCAACAGCACTGGGATAACTTTTGGTAGTGGTAAGTTTTCTCGAGAAGTTAATCTTTGCCGATTCAGTCATGAAGCTTTTCTCTTCGTTGGGTTTTGTGTGTCGTCTGTGCGAGGATGTTTCCTACTCTCTCCTCGAAAGCACTTGACTGATTTTCCGTATTCATAAAGTCGTGTGTGACAAACGGTTAAGAGTATGATGGAGCTATGTGTGGTTGAATGTTTTTATTGTGTTTTTTATATATTCATTATTCTTCTAACTTTTTAGTGTTTCACTGTTTAATCCTTATTCTTTTACTTATTATGTTTCAAACTTCATCATATAGTTTATTTTAAAAGGATTTGAACACAACGGATACACTTTAGTAGGAGGTTTCAAAGGTCAGTTTTTTTTATAGTTCATAGTAAACTTAAAAATAAGAAAAGAAGGATGCGTATACTATTGCAGGGAAGGAAAGCTATGGATGTTTAAATAACAACAGTTGCTTCCCTTTGCTTTAAAAGAAACCAAACCAAACTCTTGTAAACTGGCGGTAGAAGCCTATGCTGTGATAAAAAGGAAGAAAAATTGCATCCCTTGTCTGCTGTCTTTCTGACAAACATACCTCGCCCGACCTCTCAACTGGTTCAGTTTCCGGTTATGAAAACTCGGTCATAATGGAAGCGGGAGAAGGTTGACTAAAAACTACGGCTATCCTCACACTACACAAAAAAAAACTATGGCTAGGGAAAGTAAAAACGATGGATGAGACTGAAGTGACCGTACACCATTGTTTAAGTGGGTGGAGGAGTTTGAAAACAACCTTCAAATGGTCAAAATAAAAACAGGTTAGTGTGACGGTACGACCATATGCAAAGATCCATGAGAGACCATGTTTTGGGAAGTTTAATATCCGTTTCATCAGCCACTTGATTGTGTCTTATTTTGCTGCGAATCGGCCTCCATAACTTGGAGGTAAGGGGTGATATATGATAGTACTATTTAATTGGAACAAAACTACATTCTTACGACGATATGTACTACGATTTCTTTGTACCAATAAAAAAATAATTTGTCTCCCAGTACATAGACTTTCAGATTCAGATGTCAAAGAGAAAAATTTCATTAGTCCAATAACGTATTCGACCTTACTGACGGAAAATAGGAACATTTCTTGAAGGGTAAGAAACGAGGGAGTAAGCTTGAAATCAATAACCTTATCAATCTATTAAAGTAAGAATCAAAGGAAAAATGTAATTGCCCAATTAATATATGGCACCGCAGCTGAACTTATACCATATTATACCAAGTGTTTATTATAAGCATTTCGTAAGCATACCACTGCACTACCTAACGCAATGGGAGAAAACACAGCAACGTGAAAAAATACCTTATTATTGCGCGTGCAACATTATTTTTCATCAATATCTCTCCAATATTTTCAACTGCTTTTTCTTTAAACAAGTTTTTTGTTATTATAATTGTTTTAAAATTAAAAGTAAACTGATTGGTTTTATTAGATCTAGTTTCATAATGGAGGCTTTCGTTTCTGTTATATAGAAATCCACTTTGTTTGTTATAGTCATTTTTAGTAAAACTAGAGCTTACAAATTATGAAATTTTTAAAAAGTTTTGGTTTTTTTAAATTCTTTCTGCCCTTTTGTTGTAAGTTAGTGTTTAGAAATTAATTTCAAAGGTTTAATTTAAAACTTTGCTCTTTTACCGTAAACCACCATTAAAAAAAACTTTTCCGTAAAAAAGAAAAGTATATTCTTGGCATACACTAATGATACCTTTAAATCCTATCGCGACTCAGAAGAATTGAGAGCGAAAAAGAATTTTTCCGGGAAAACGCTTGATCGTATCGGTGCAAACGGGTCTACACTTCCCATTTTCCATTTCATTAAACCATTCGGCGTGAAACGATCCTTTCAGGTTTGGAGGTGTTTGCTCATCAATAGAGCAGCCGTATTCGCCACCTGGTATCGGTGATAACAATGCTTTCGTTGCCCGGATATTCGGAAGAATCCTTAAAACTCTTCCGAACTCCAAACTGTAAAAGCATCCTTGGAAGCTGTATTGAAAACCCTTCATTTTGCAAAAAGTGTACGCCACCTTTTACCTTTTGCCTTTCCACGAACAGAACGACATTGTGACCTCACCATTCCGAGCTCAAGTCTGCACATCCGATGAAGGCGTTTTTTGTTTTCCACGTAAGCGAACGTGGACGTGCAGGAAAAAAAACTCCCTGCACGTCGATAGGGTAGATCGGATGGCACGGTTCGGTGGTTTTCACAGGCCCAACCGATTCCACCCTTCCGATAAGTGTTTCGCATTCTTGATTACTTCTTCGCACCGCACAAACAGCCCGAACGGGTCTCGGTGGTTTTTCCCACAGCTTTGGTTTTAAGTGTGCTTACATCAGACGCTCCTTTGCCCGGTATGAGATAGGGTCGTTTGTGAAACCATTTCTGCCATGTGTGACCTCAGGGCTGGAAGGGGGTCCATGGAGAAACATTTTCCGGTCTCGGGCGCTGTTCATTTGCCAGCGTTTGCACTGGAAAGATCTGTAGCATGCTGTAGAATCAATAACCCGGTATTGTTCGGATCTGGGTCGGAGTAGATCCTCGTGGGAGAATGTGCAACAGTCTCAGACATGGAATCCCATGACAGCGCCATCCCCCCCCCTCCCCCTCCCCTCCTCCCCCCAAGGAGTTTGGTCAAATCGCATCGTAAAATGTTAGTGTTACTGATTGGAATATCCCTTTGCTCTCACTTTTTAGTGCCAATTTCGAAGTGAAAGAGCTTTGGCTTGGCTTTACTAACCAATTCCAAACAAAGAATTGATAATCTTGTGCATCGTGAACCGTTCCGTGTGGGTGGTCATGGTTTACATTGGCTAGAAGAGCACGGGGGACGCACCCTCAAGATTGTCTTCTGACACTCGTTTTCTGCTCGGTTCATTAAATTATTAAACACGAACCAGAATAAACCGAACCGTACCAGTATAACTGAACAAAACTTATAGCAACGATAATAATTGTAGTAGAATATCAAAGGAATTATATCATTATAATCAAAGGAATATAATGATATAATTTGGCTCCATGCAAATTTTTGTTGTTTGTTTTTCTTTTGTTAAAAACCTAGTCACAATCGCTCTTCTTTTTATTCTTATTCTTTTTCAACATATTTTTCTTCTACATCTTCTTTCTTAGCTTAACGACTGTCTTTTCTTGGTTATCCCCCCCAAATCGAAAGACCCCCAAAAAATCGCCCTTAAATTTTGGAAAATAAAACGTTCTATATGCCGATGCCTATTATTGTAATCGTGCTCGTAATAACCTAGGCTCAAGTGAAAGAATCTGTCTCTCTGCCACCTTAATCGCGTGCAACACAGGCCGACCTATAACCTTACCAGCATGGACCATGGGCGACAAAAACTAATGATCTCCTGGAGAGATGAATTATGCTGGCCACATACACGCGGGGTGAAGTTTCCTCACACCATCGCTAACCTATAAACAATCTTCAGACCGGCGATATGGGAGATGCACAAGGGAAAATATAAATATAACATTGGAAGAGAAGATAAAAAACTGAAGCACAAGTGAGAAACAGGGGAACGTGCAAGCAAACATGCAGAAGAATACCATACATGGAAAGGAAAATAGAAAGCCACCCAGACGAGATGCGCCCGATGCGCCTGGCGGTTGGAAAATAAACACCAGACCAGACCAGAAGATGCAGTGACCATACAAATAGGTCAAAAACCTCGAGCACAGTCGAACCATGGGGCAACGTGATTGTTAAGTACAAAAAATTATTCTTTTGCGATAAAACTAATGAAATGGTCACTGCTCACTGCTTTTAAAAACTACAAAACCATTCTTATCAATTTATTTGTTTTGAAATATTTCGTGAGTTAAAAAAAATGGTTGGAGCATTAACCAGAAAAGAAATGATAAAAGGTAAATTGTGCATTGAATGAAAGAAAATTAAATTCTATTATTAATTCAGTTAATTCAGTTCTACAATTTATCGCTGAATACATTATAACGCAGACTTCAGAGATTAATCAAATCGACTTGTCGTTTGGGCAAGTGCTGGGACATTATAATCTATAATTCTGCTTGTAAAGTTCACGGTTTTAATATGCATTTGATATTGTTAGTAATATTGGTTGCTCCTATCTGTTTATTAACATATTACTAATATAATTATGTATTATGAACACTGCTCTTTCTTATGGAAATGGTTTAGTTACTATTTGAATTCGTGCAACAGATTTACATCGTATGGAGGAACTGAATTCATCTTCGACAAATATCATCTTGACAAGAAATCTCTACATTATCAAAACTTGAACTGTGCGTTATCTGGGTACATGAATATATCCTATCACTAGCACATAGTGCTGGAATCCCGTTTCTAAAATGCACACGCCAGCCAGCACGGAAATGCGCTTACATTGTAGAAGCATATTGTGACGTCCCTTCCGTCGGTGTCCCGCGAGCTCGTAGCTAATGTTGGGTTGGCTTCCGCTCCGCGCAACCTACAAATGAAAACGCGGCCACACAATGCCGGCAGGAGGCGGCTACATTGCAAACGATAATAATGCACTTAATGTGTATATGAAAACTGCATCAACAACACATTCCCGGCGATCCCGCGGTGCACGAGGGGTTTGAGGCTAGAGGCACTTCTGCCTGGAACCGGGACTGTCGAATGGGAATGCCAACGACAATGGAGATTCCCGGTTTGACTTCGCATGCAGAAGAGACTTATGAAGTCGTCTCTTGAAAACTGTCCCGCCCAGCCACCAGCCTCCCACAGTTTTATCAGAAGAATTCGTTTTTCTCGCAACCTAATTTCACCGTTCACCGAGCAGTGCATTCGGGGTTCGTTTTTCGCAACAATGGTCCAAGAATGTGTGGTAAACCCTCCGACAACCGGGCGACTGTAAGAGGGAGCACTTAAAAAGTTTACCAAACACAAACAAATCATTTTTCATGATCCACGGGACGCTCCTGCGGGCTCCGTCTCCCAGGCTCGGGAAACTTTCTCGGAAACCTGTCCGATTTGTCCCCACCTTGGTGAACGTGGGAGGACTTATGGTGCAACTATTTTCGACTACGGCTGTGGTTTATATTCCGTGTGTGTGTTCTTTTTTCTTTCATTTTCTCACGACTACTGCCTTCCGAGCCACTGCCGTGAGACACTGCAGTTATGTTTTCATAATCTATTCATGTTTTCAATATTCTCTATTCCTCCTACATGTTCAAGCCATTTGACTCCAACCAAGTCTGGGACCATTTGCTAGAGTGTAACTGAACCCAAACCACGCCATGCACCCGATCGCTACCGAATGCATAAACATAGCTACGGATGGTTTTGTTCAACGTAGTATTGTATTGTTTTTTTTTTTAACTTTTACAATGATCCGCATATTGCATGCGGTTCATGAAATGCTTATGGCCGCTTTTGGCAAAGAAGCATGTGACACGTTGCTTGGCTTTGCAATGTATGGTTTCAAAATAAATCGGATGAATCGGATCTTGGTGTGGAATAAAAACCTGTTCGTTATGTTTTTTTGTCAACTTGCAAAGCTCACTCAATTTTGTATGATCTTCTCTGTGTAAACTTTAATATCATGCTGACTAAATTTGACGAAAATTGGTTTGTTTCTCATATTTGATTAGGAGTATATGTTTTTTCCAGTGTACCCTAAGGAAAGTAACATATTTACTAACCAGTATGAGTTTATTCCTCCGTTTTTGTGCATAAATTGTTTTATTTTTAGCAGTAGGTGTTAATGAATGTTACAGAGCTTTGATTTAGCTGATTTTGATGAAACTTTCCTCTAACAATCATAAACTTTACTGGCTTCAACAATTTCCTCGGCTTGATCTGGCTTTCTTTCTGCTATCTAAGTGTAGAATGAACTTAACTGGGCGAGAACGGTCAAATAAGAGAAAATAGGTTTACATCCATTTTTGCATCGAATTCAACGTAGATTTGCGTGTTTAGCAATAAACAAACAGCAAAAAGGGTAGTACTAGGTGAAAAAACAAATTGTGCTGATTTTGACAGTTTCACAGCATTCTGTCTTTTAAAAAGGTTGCTTGCCGCTTCATGTAAACCTAGCATAAGACTGTGACGAGTTTACAAAAACTTTCCATTGCTTATTTTGAAAAGTGATGAAGCCATTGGTCAAAGGAGAATATAATTTACCTTGAAATTACTCTCAAAACAGTAGAATTCTATAATGGAATAGAAAAGAAACATTTAATAACTCAAATATCAAGGAATCATTGAATTTCTGCAAAATTCTCTTAAAAAATCCACCTTCTTCTTCTTGGCGTAACGACCTCTTGGTTATGCCTGCCCGTACCGGACTTACGAGACTTGTTTCCCTGTTGTACGTGGATAGTCACCCAAGGAGACACCACGCTTTTTCTCGCTGATGTTCTCGGTGGTGACTCGTTGGCGAAGCCAAACCGAAACCACCAGCGAGATACAGTTCACTTTCGGTGATAGATTTCTCACTAGTGCTCACGCTCACTCGAGAGAGACTGAGCTTTGCAAAGCTCTTTAAAGAGCAATTGCTCTGGAAAAAAAAGAGACGCAAAAAAAAATTATTTACTTTTTTCTCTGACTTTTCGCTCTCCCGCTTTTTTATTAGTTATCTGGCACGTTTGGCGCGCTGTCTTATTTTACCGTTGCAACGGTCGTCTGTTGTTCCTTTTCCTCTCCGCCTGACAGTTGTTCTTTTCAGTCGCGTACGTGTGAGGTTTCAGTTCTTGTCCAAGTTGTTAGCGTTCAAGCTTGTTGCCGTTCGTGTCGTGTCCAACGAAGTGATAAATTTTGTTTCTGCAAAGATAGGTAAGTAATGTGAGATTTGAACACAAGCTGCATTTACCGTGAAGCTGGTGATGCCTTCCATTATCCGAGTGCGCCATGGTGATGTTACGTTTTTGTGCGTTTAGATTTACGTTTTGTAACGCACCTAACTTGATTGTTGCATGTGTAGGAGTGTACGCACAAATGCAATACATGATTACAAGTTTCAACCCGATCGATGCGCTTCAATCAATCATTCAATTCTTTATGCTTTTATCAAATAAGCATTCATTTTTTAATGCAAAATCAATGCATTTTATTTTCATATTTACAGTAATAATGTTTAGCCAAGAAGAATTAGAATCTTCGGATTCTCAGAACGATCTTCCAAGTAGGTATAGAGCGCGATGTATTTAGTCATAAATAAAGAAAATGTTCCTGTTTTACTTTCCCTATAGCCACCTTTTCACCAACAAATCCTTTCGGTAGTATTTCCTCAAATCCTTTCGTCAACTATTCCCTAAATCCCTTTGCTTCCGACCCGCAGTTATCTGATGGTAAGTGTAACATAAAAAATGTAAAAAAAATATATAATTTATAAAAAAAAACAATTGGTCTCTTTTTAGAAAGTATCTCGCAGCAAAATGAACTAGCTACAAACTCATCCGCAGCTGTATCTTGTAGTAAGTGAATGATTTGATTTAATTTCTCTTTAAATTTGAATTAACAAATTCCTCTTCGTTTTAACTATATTTTTAGCAAATAAAAAACGGAAACTAGATATTGAGGAAAACAGTGAGGCAAATTTAAAAGAAATTGTTGAGCGCATGGAAAAAATATTTATAGATAAGATAGAAAAATTGGAATTTGAAAACAGGCAGCTACATGACGCTCTAAATAAAAAAATAGATGTTATAGCTAGAAATACGGCTCGTCAGAATGCATGTATAGATGAGTTGATAGCAGCTACTCGCCCAAGGGCAGGTTTGTATGTCAGAGAGGAGGATATGTTTAGTCCTATTAACAGTCGTGAGGATATGGACAAGTTGGAAGAAAATTTAAAAGAAATCAAGTACAAAGAGAAATTGATGCACTGGCTTCAACCTCAAGTGACAAGAGTAGATGCAGAGAATCGTCTGCACGATACTATAGATTTAATATTTACTAGGAATTTTTTTGCAACGATGAACTGGACAGGGATTTCGAAAACGCCAGGTGTACATAAAATAGGTTTAGGTAATTTTAAGAATATTGTTAGTGTTTTTGTAGATATAGGTAGTAACAATAATTTAGTTTTAGATAGAAAATTCGTTGCTCAGTTTCTCATGAAGAAGCTGAGCCATGCGAAAGATAGAA
The DNA here is from genome assembly GCF_943734765.1 of Anopheles ziemanni. Lineage (NCBI taxonomy): Eukaryota > Metazoa > Arthropoda > Insecta > Diptera > Culicidae > Anopheles > Anopheles ziemanni. The sequence continues at coordinate 55,785,332 of NC_080705.1, forward strand.
TTAAAATTAGCGATAATAAACAAACTTCATGTCATGTCATGAAACGACAATAAACTACAAAATCGGTATTGAACTTCATTTTTTTATTTTATTAGAGTGTGAACAAGAGGAAAGAATATAAGCTCGTCATCTTGGCCAGTTTTTACACCTACCAACTTACACCTTATTTGATTCTAGTCCTCTCGTACAGGGGAACGACATTAAAAGTAAAATTAAAAAAAAAACATATCGACAGATAATTTATGACAGATTTAAGCGAGTTATAACATATCTGTTTTTTATAATTTCCATTTTACTCGAAAGTGTCGAAACAGTAGGTGTATTTTATGATTAACAGATATTTACGGATACATCTATTTTTTGTGTAACCTATTTTAAAACGACTCAGTTCATCGATTTGGTGATTTGAAAAGTAAAATTGCATTTCACACAAACGATGGAATGTTTGAAGCCAACACCGTAATGCGCTGTAGGTGACGTCTGGCATAAAAAAACGATTGTTTAAAAAACTCTTCCGATGGGCTCCCTATTTCTTTTAGGGGTTCTGTAGAAGGGTCGACATATTTTACGAGTTTATGTACATCTTACACCTTCCTCCTTGTATGCACTCGTGATGCGGAATGGCGCTGATGGCAAATGTTTGGAGTTTCGCGTGGTGCGCCTTGCGCGGTTTCACCGCAAGAAGTGAAACATAGGAGAGAAAGAATGACATGGTTTGGGGAGTCAGTGGATCTCTGGAGTGAGCGCAAACGAAAACACAAGAATGGCGATTATGTTGCCAAAGGAAGCAGCAATGCTGACCAACGAAAGTTTCCAACTCCCGACGGCGAAGGGCACACAACGACAGATAGCAAACTGCAGTCAAAGTTCCTCTCCCCCGTCCACCACCTGCTTGCCACGGAGAGAGTGGGAAAAGTTTTCATTTACACCCCACTTCCGACCGGCTGCCACTTAGTCATTTGGCACCGAGTTCACTTCGACATGAACTTCGACTTTCCACTACGGTTTGTTTGATCGCGGGCGAGGTTGCAATCGCGCTGCGATGGTCCGTCTTTATGGTTTGTAATAAAATTTTAATGTACCTCTCGTTACTGGCCCTATGCACCGGTTAATGGGATCCATCCTTTGCAACCGACCCACCCCGCGATCTTGCTCCCGAGGGTGCATTTGTATCCAAGCGGCCAAGCTGTTCGCTCTAGAGAAGCGCCGAGGAAAAATATAAACATGAAACGACGATGGAACGGTGACAAATTTAAACCGATTTAAGCAAATCGAGATGAGCTTTTCACTAGTTTTCCTATCTGCACAGCAATGACACAAGTATTTTGCTTTTTGTACGGAGAAGTAAATCGAGTAACTACTAGTGTCGTTTATCCTAACATATGTGCAATAAAATGTATTTGAATAACATGATTAAAAGATGAAATTTACAATGTTTATTTATATTCCAGTTTAGGTTTAGATGAAAATGTCTATTGTGTATCCAAATCAACTACTGTCTCACCACGACTTTAGTAACCAGGGCTTTATAAAATCAAATAAATTTAAGTTTCCTTATTTTACCTTTTAAAAAGAAGTTTTTCTCGTTGATATATTTATTAATATTTCTACTTCTTTTTTATTACCATTCTGTGCCTCAGTTACGCAGATTACATAAAATGATATGAATGTTTTTTTTTTTTAATTAATTGATTTCAAAATAAGTAACCTTGAGCAACTTACGCCAGTCTACTGCAAGTAAAATAAATCAGATTTCCAATCCATACTGTGTTTATTTCTGGTTACCTCTTCGTACATTTCCCAAACAATACGTTCCATTCGTTTGCTGAGAAACAATCTAACACTTCTCCTTTTAACAAGAAAATATTTTCAATTACTGGAATCTGGAATCTTGCACACAGATGCAAATCTTTCACAACTCGCACAACTTGAGCGACCTATTGCAAAAGAACAGTGAAACGAAATGGTTGTGTATAAATTACCATTAAATTGTTTTGTGGTTTCTGGCAGGTACCTTTGCTCTGTGTGAAGCGTGGAACCATTCGAACCACGAGTGAAGAAACCGATCCCATGAGGTTTGGAAGGCAACACTCATTGAACTCCGATATATCTTCAACATGATCAAAAACCAATACAAGATACGGATGTCCTAGATACAGAATGCATGCAATTGCTAGGAATCGATTGTAGTTTTTAACGTACCCAGTTGAAAAGGCACGGTCGGTCGAGAAGACAATTTGAAAATGTCTGGAGTGGAATGGAGTCTGGAGTACCAAGTCGGTTCGTCACCTTTCTTCGGTCAACGCGTTTGGCACATCGAATCGTAGGTGTAGGTATGTGTATCATGGAGACCTGTGGCGTAGAAATTCCTCCCTTTGTCCAGGGGTTTCCCGGGAAATTTATTCAAAGACATTTCCTTACTATATGAGAATCGTTTGGTGCAAGCTGTGGTTTTCAACGCAATGAACATTTTCTTGTGGTGCTGGTGCAGACAATTTCGCCCGAAGAATGATAGTCTTCATTCGAATTCCAAAAGCTGAAAATGAATCCATACAAAATAAAATAGATACTTTGCGTGTGAGCTTAGGAAAGGAACAAAACCAGTCAGCGTGTTTCTTTATCAAATTTAAATTATTAAAATAGCTTACCTTAACAAAATCACCAAATAGTTTATCAAAAAGATACGGATAACATATTTTATCTATCTACTTTTAAGCTAGATGTTTGTCAAAAAGATTCATTTATTTTGATAACCAACTTTTAGATTTAATCGATCTTTGTATCTTTGTAAAATAGTCATCAAAAGTAAAGTTCAACATAGACAAAATAAAGCTTAGAAACAAGCAACAGACTACGGCTCTTCTCTGTTCTGTATTGTCTGTTATGCTTAAATAAACCACGTACAAAATGCCCTCTTTAGTGAGCAATCCGGGCACGCGAAGTGTAAAGAAACTTTTAAGCATAAGTTGTACAAAGTTCGGTTCCCAGCAAATCTTCAGCTCGCAAACAATGGAGCCGGGCTTAGAAGCTGCGTAAAGTATAAGCACCGCCGTCCAAATGGACAAGCCCGTTTGACAAAAGACTCGTTGTATTTTTGCTGCAAATTATCTTAAGCACTTTCGAGATCTTTGGGGAGGTTGAAGATGAAACGCCCACAAGGATTGGTTGCAGCGGAGGAAAAACTTAATTTCATTAAACTTTTTTGGAAAAAATCTGCTCAACAAGCTTGTCCCTCACACTGTTCATGCTGAGGAATGATTTGCGCGGAAAAGTTGCACAACTTTGCCCATCATTTCCCGTCGGCTCTGGTACCGCATGCAAAGTGCAACCGAAACCCATGTCCACGGTTTCGGCGAAACGCACCCGCATTCGAAGGATGGACGTAAGCTTTTGAGGGAAATGTCTACCAGAATGACGCACTGACCGTCGACATCGGTGCCGAGTGGAAACGATGTTCTCTTTTGATGTCCTTTTTTCTGGTGCCGTTCTCTCGATGCCCGCTAAGCCAAGGCAGACATTGACAATGATCCTGTTAAGCGCCGGATCGGATTAAGGTACCTTTCGATAGCATGGTTATTTTTTAGAGGTGTTATCTCGTTGGAATGGGACGACAGTAAAGCTTTTTGGTTATTTTCTGGCAAGTTGTGCTCAGCATACCACCTGCCGATTACCGGTGCGGTGTGCGTGTGCAAACGATGATCGCGAAAAATGTGTCAGGACGATTGACGAGGGCCGGACCAATTCGTTGAGCACCGACAGCCACCGTGTGTTGCCATTCTCACCCGAACCAGCAGCTGAAGGAAACGGAGCGTAAAGTAAATTTCAAGGATGAATAATTTTCTCATTTTTATTTCCCAGTTTCCGCCAGCTCACCAGTCTTACCTTAGACCGCTTTTTAGTATCGTTTGTCCATGCCACCAAAACCGGAAGCCGGAAGCCGGACACCGGCCAGAAGCGCAGAATGAAATAAGCTTTTCGTGCTGAAGTTCGAAACCGTTGAAATGGTCGACGATTTAATGTTTCAAATAACTGCCGAATATTAGAGGCAAGTTTCTGAGCTTTTGCTTTTAAGCGGCGCTACTTGTTGATGAGCAAAGAATTAGGAAACCATTTCAACATCAAATTAAATATCGATACTTTGTGTGTTAATAAACCAATCCAAAAATCAATTCCAATACCCAATTTAATAGGCAATGTATCTAGTTTTGGGAATTTACTCAATTCAATAGAAATCAACTTAAATATAATTATTCAAACTTTAGTTTGTGCAATGTTGTTGAGATAAAACCAGTTGTTTCTTTGGACCAACGTGCTGTTGGTAATTTAAAACTAATTTTGTTTTACATGTACAGCGTTGAAACAATTTAATGAGATTTAAAATTTAAATGATCATATACAACACATTTCAACTGAAGTCAAGCTTACAGAACCGAACTGAAACATGTCAAATGACATTTTGGTCATACAAGCTGCCTCCAACATGCGAAACAAGGAAATACGATGATGAAAAATATCTCACTCACTTCCAGACCCTTGCATCACCTAGTTGGTATGCATAAAATCGCGCGGAAAAGGTGTACAATGACCGGAAAAATGGATACACGTTAAAGGTCTTCTTTTGGAGCAGTTTCGGCCCAGTACATGCTTCTCGTGTTTCCTATTTGAAGGAAGGAATGAAAAAACCCTATCACCAGACGCGTTTCTCCACATTTGTATGATTGTCCGCATTTTTGCATCCACGGCATTTGGTGTGGATTTTTACTTACTTACACTAGCCCTATAACCATCGCTCACAGAAGTGCGCCTGCTTTTGGTATTTACGACACGCTGCGCTTCTGGAGTCACTGGGCGGAACTTTCAAGCCACAGTTTCCGACGTCGTGACAGCGGTTGCTATATGGAAAAGCTAAGTTCGTTGCGGTGGCGATATGCGCTATCAAAAACTTGTTTTTTTGTTCTACAAACGCGAATTCGCAACGCACCGAAAAAAGATGCTCAATAAAACAGAGACTCCGTAGGCGTGGGCGAAGATTGTAAATTTCAAATTAACTTTGCCAAACCACTATGTAACGCTTTCGCGAGTCAGTCGACAAGGCTGATTTCAGACTGCAGAACGGAATCGGTAAGTTATCGTCGAATCCACATGGAAAATGGGCTGGGAAATTTATCCAGTTGCTAACCCAGTCGACAGAGCTAACTTAGGTGGTTGGAATTACCATAAAATGTTCTGCGTGACATACGATGCTCTGTGGTAAGCAATTCCCAGCTCCAAGGATAAATTCTCAGGCACAGCAATAATTAATTGCGGATTCGAGCCAAGAAAAGCTCTATCTACTACTCATAAGCTTTGTTGAAGTTCATCTGTAAGCAATACTTTCCAGCGCAAAGAAGGTTTAGGCGCTAATCCTTTTCATCAATTTTAATATCAATTTTAACAACAACATACATGTTGGGGTAGAATATAAAACCATAAAATGGTGAAAAATTAAAATCAATGCTGCAAAACCTTATTATAACGCGAAAAAATGTATGGCCTCTTTAGCTCAGTGGTAGAGCGCTGGTCTCGTAAACCAGCGGTCGTGAGTTCAATCCTCACAGGAGGCAAATTAGTAAAAGCGCGTTGCTGGACTGTTTTTATTAAAGTAGTATTTTGCATTCAACTCTTGTTGTAACATCGAACTGAATGAATTATTTGCTAAAAGACGTGAAAGCACATCTTTTTTCACCTCAATAGTATTACATTTTTTATATTTCGATAGTGTTGCCTATGCTGCTGAATTTGCTATCCAATTCAGCTTTGATACGTCTCTGGACGCCTGTCAATTATGACACCGATACTCGGGCGGTAACATTTCAGCCCAAGGGACGAATAGACAAATATTGAAGCAGAACACCCCAGTTACACCCGTTGCACCCCGAACCAGTGTGGATTTCAATTGTTGGGTTTTTTGCTATATGAAACAGCAAGTTTGATCCCGACAGTGAACAAACGTTAGGGGGATGAAAAGGAATGAAATAAAATGGACCAACATTCTATGACGGACAAATGTAAATGTGACAATTTGGAGACTGCCTAATGGATGCAAATATTTGCATCCGGTACATATTAGAGAGCTACCACCCCGGCGGATGTGATTTGGCGTGAAATGAATTCGAAAATCGATTAGTTCGACGTACAGCAAAAGCGATGATATAGATCAAACTGATTCTTTTTTTCTCAATTTTCATCACTGCTCCGTCGCTTCGAATCACACCGATTGCAACAGTGTGTACATTGTCGATTGTTTGCGAGTCGAGTTGAGAGGTTCCACACGCTGGCAGGGCGCCATAGTGTCCTGGGAATAATCATGCCCAACTACTAAATAATCTCCTGCACAACCGACAAGCGTAAATAATGCATCAATTCATAATTACGGTCCACTGAGTTGATCTCCTTCGGGACTCTGGGTTGGGCCTGAGTGTTTGTGCATGAATATTAAAGTTTTTATATTTATTTTTATTACGCTTCCGTTTGACGTCGATGACAGGATGACATTATTTAAAAAAATCAAAAGGACAATGGAAGCGAGCAAAAATCACTTGTGCGCAATTTGATTATGAAGCATACGCAAATAAATAAATTAATAATACAAAAAATGCACATACACATACACACACACTTACCGAACGTGCCTGCACCAAAAGGACTCGTTTGGCGCCATGACGGAGGATTCAACTGATTGATCTTTATTGACGCTTATAAAATTAAAATTAAATTTTATTAAACGACGCATATCGTCCTTCCCATTAATTCGTTTTTCACTCTGACTTTCCATCTGGATGAAGCGTTCCGATACGCGGAACGGTATTGTCCCATCCCGATTGATAATCTGTTCCCTGTGCGTAGTGTCAGAATGCACTAAAAAGTCTGTTTGCGTAGAGTTTGGTTAAAGCGGTATTGTGTTCTGAATCCAGTCAAAAAACAAAATTTACAATTGAAACTGCTACGTCTCGTCTAAGTTTGTAATACTACGTACGTGTTTCCATTAGTTTTCTTTGTTTTGCTATTGCTACTGATATGCCGTTCATTGAATGTAGAACAAAGAATTGATTCAACCAATACCATTGCAAAATAATATTACTAAATAAAAAATAAAATATATCTTCCAGAATACCGTGCCTAACGACATATTAGGTTTGGTGACAATCATATAATATTTAAACCCAAGTAAAATATTTGCACTAGCTTATGACAAAAACAGTAATTATACAAATTTAAGTTTTATGGTTTCCATCGATTGTTTCATATCAAATTGCTCTCATTCATTCTTTAGAACCATAGTGCGTTAGGTAAGGAATAAACAATTTGCTATCCGCCTTTTATCCGGCACGTTAAAATTCTCCAACGATGGCCAACAAACGCAAGCTCGACCAGACTGTTTACACAATCACCTACCCTTGTTTCTTTGAACCTTTACTTTGTGGCTGTGTGTGTTCAGTCATTTCCCGGTGCCCGTTCCGTTATTTTCCCTAATGAGTTTGAGTCTCTAAATGGTTGTCTAGCCCCGGAATCGTTGCGGAATTACCTGTCAAAGCCAAAGGCATTGTCTCCGGACGTCGAACCGTAGCCCAGAGAAGGTAGAAATTCAGGGCAAGTATCAGATGGGGCCAGCAGCGGTACCCATCCAGGTTACATTTTCTGTAATTGCAGTACACAGCAAGGTAAAACGCCGTAGCAGAAAACCGGCTACTCTTAAGTAAGTTTGTTGAATTGATTTTAAACCAGATGCGTCGAAACAGATGCGTTTGTTGCAGATTTTCCTCGCTCTGTAGCAATGCTGCATTTTATTAAAAGGCGCATCAATGCAATGATTATTAGCTTAGTTTAAATGTGTGTTAGATCATATTGTAATACCCTATCAAAAAATCTTCAAAAAAATCTCTTTTTCGTGTATACCTGCATATTTTTATAATTTTTAATTAAATTCAGTAACATTCCTAACATTCGAACAATATTTTGTCGCTAAGAATCACCAGAACAAAAGCAATAGTATTTTCTATAGTAAAACAAAACCTTGCAACGTTTTTTGATTATTGTGTCATTTTTCTGTTTCAAACTCTAAATATCCAGTAATTTAAAAGAGTTTCATATTCGGTTTTATTTTGGCTTTTGTTTAATAGTAGAAGGTTTAAATTTGTATTTCCGCAACATTTATCACCGGGGAACTGGGAAGTAATGCCAAGTAATTTAAATAAGCTCGTTGGGACTGTAGTTGATTTCATACAAATTGTTTTCGTTGTAAGCGATAGTCAAGAGAATAAAACCAGTATTAAAATATTGTTAATGTGGTCAGATAATTAGAATAATTGATAACGGTCTCAAATAAATAATCCAAGGTTAATAAATAATGAAGCTTTGTAACTGGTTGAATTCACATTAAAGCACCTTAAAGCATTAAATGAAAATGAACTATGTATCCAATAAACTAAACTATTGATTTTCAGTATCCTATTTTACTCTTTTATTCAAAATTCACCAGAAGCGCTTTACTTCTTCAAAAAAGTTTGTTTTGGTATGAGTTAAGCATGAGTTTAAATATCCTAGTAAACGCTTTTAACACTTGAAAATGTTCAAAACAAGGTATCATGGTTCAGTTTCTTTCTCCTACCTATCACAGCGCGTACTCATGCAATCTCTTAGCGGTGGTCATGGCACATTTGGCCACTTATTTTTTTTTTGCTACTAGAACCCGTAAATTCGCCCGGGTTTCGTCGAGTATCTCTTCTTGCATAAATTACCTGCTCCACCAGTCTGGGAGGTGGAGGACCTTGCATAACATCATGTTGGTGGAGTTTTCCCGTTACACACAGCATCTACCTGGTCGGAGGCCCTTGCTTCCCAGAGAGCAGCGTTCATCGCCTGGTTCCGGGAGCAATAACGGGGGGAAAACGACGCGAAGACAAAACCCAGACAAGTCGCCCCGTCGAGCCCGGGCGATCGATTCCTCCAGAAGACCGGTTGACGGCCTGAGAAGTGGGTGACCTGCTAACTGGTGGGGTGAGGCGAGGAAAGCTCATAGAAGGAATGGCATAAGTTTGGTCCGGTTTGGCAGGCTGCACAAGCAGAAGGAATAGTGGATGTAGGAGAAAAAGATGATCTGCGCTTGGCCATACCATTCCGCCTTGATAGTTGCCTACGACGTCGCCGTTCACGGGCGTCGTTGTTGAACCATGGCCTGAGGACTGCAGTTCCACCCAGAGCGAGTACGGGATACGTTTAGCGTAGTTGACCAACGATTACCAACCAACGAGTCCCATAGAGATAAAACACCGCCGCCGGGTCGTCCCGGGTCTAGTGAAATGACTCCGAAGAGCGGAACTGCAAGGAGCTTTTCCAAGGAGCGAACCGAGACCTTGGCAGCGACGGATGGAAACCATCGGTGAGGGCATAAAGCTGCCATCGTTAATAAAACGAATAGATAAGTTTATGCATAGTTTTGCCAATTTTACAACCGATGCACGACCTCTACCACAACCCGGGAATGTCCGGGTACCCCCTTGTCTGAAGGCGAAAGAGCGGGACAGATAAGTAGGTTTGGAGACGTCGGAAGCAGAGTACTGAAGCCTTTCCACCGGTGGACATCATATCACATGCAGACACAGCCAGTATTTTGGCATGCCGTACCGTGCGGATGGCGTCAGGATAGTTTCGCTTTTTCTTCATCCTTCCGATGGGCGGTTGCTTTCGGAAAAAGGGGCATGGCAGTGGGTGGTCCAGCCGACGGAGCCCGGGCGATGCCATCGATGCCAAGAAAGTTTTTAATTAAGGCCAAAGTAGTTTTTTCATCTTCACCGGAACCGTGCCCGCTTCACGTTCTTCCCTCCCCCTTTCCGTCGTGTGCTGCGGCGTCACGGAATCCTTTTCGGTGAAAGCATGCTATCGCCCGTTGGAGAGGGTTTTTCCTAGCAGGAGGCCCCTTTGTTGACCGTGTCTCTATTTTTGGGGGAAGTAAAACGCAATCGGGCAAATGTACAACCGGAAACCTTTCCTCCCTTCCTGTGCCCAGCTCGACTTCACTGTAGTACCGGGGAAAAGTTATTAATTTACGAGCGAATCGGGCACAACATTAAAGACGAAGGAAAAGGTTTACTATCGAGCGTCGAACGAATTCAATGGACCGGTTGTAGTTTTACGTTTATTTTTTACTGCTTTTGCAGTGATAACCCTTTTAGATATTTTTATTACTTAGAAGTAACTATTTGCAGTAACTCATGGTGTATCTCTTACAAAAGGAGCAGTACGTGTTTGAACCTTTTGGCAGGCATGGGCTCTTAAAATATATTTCAAAACCACTTATATAGCATAATAAATACGTGCTGTTTGATATAAATCTAAAATCTAAAAACATAATATTGGAGATAATCTGATGAAAAAAGTATGGTTTCTTTTAAATTTAAAAAAAATTATAACTCACAAATAAATATTTCTTGTTATGAAGCTGAAATGGAAAAAATAAGGAAGTAGTTTAATGAAGAAGAAAGAGAGTTCTTTTAAACATACTTACAATTTTAGTTTAGTTTTACAACATTTTCTTACTGCACCGTATGTAGTATTAGTTCCACAACCGTTTGACAAAAATAAATAAATTAACGAACCTTTTATTTTATTTTACTTTTATTACATTTTTGGGTTGCTCTACCCGAATAGTCCAGTTATGTGCTCAACCTTTCGGAAATAATCGTTGCAAATGAAGAAATAGATATGTTTTGTTCTGTTTTTTTTCTGTACGTCCAACACGTTTTTGCCGTTCCGGGTGAAAAGTCCACGGTTCGATTCGGTTCATTTACGTTCACATTTTTCGCCCCGTTCGGTGCCGACTTGCCGCTAGGCCATTTATCAGCGATTTCCTCTCCTTTTCGGTGTGCACGCTGATTATACTTCAGGATTTATTGGCAGCTTTCCGGACGCTCTCTGCTGCAGGATGCACCCGCCGTCCATTCAAACACCAACATTTCCGATGCATTTAGAAGTCGGCCAGACGATAGAAACCAAAATTAGTAGAGAGTGTGCCTGTGTGTGTACGTGTGAGAGAGATATACAGGACAGAGCGAAGGACGCATGAGGGAAGGAACAGGGAGAGGAATGGTAAATAGTGTAACTTGGACGATACTGGTGGACATGCGGATGCTGTAGAATTCCGCAGCATTAATCTTCGGCTAACGGGTTTTATGCTGACAGTGGGCCACGCATCGGAACAAAGCTGCAAATGAAGATCTAATGGTTACACAGTGCCGTTTCGGGGCCAAAATAGTGTTTGTTTACATTGTGAAAATCCAATTCAACCTTCGCACAATTGTTTGAACAACAAGACGTTTATTCAGGCCAACGTTGGCACAACAGAAGAGTAGATAGGCAATTCTGTATCGCTTGTTCCAAATAGTCCCGCATACGTTAATAATTTGAAGGAAGCCTGTTAAAAATTCGTACTTGGCGTTTTTTATTTCGTGTGAAATTCTTAGCACTCCCCTTCGGATTTAATATTGCAATTCACAGTGACATAATTTTGACATAATCGTTAACCCATAACGAAAGAATTATAAACAGAAGTTCATAAACGACAAATTTCGAATTGAATTTCGATCGGTATCGCGATGGCGTGCGGTTCTTTGATTATTCCATAATTCCGTAGCACTTCGGCAAACCATTGACCTGATTTCCGTCACGTGGTCATCGCCATCTTCACGCGGCACACAAGGATAGCTTTTTACACATTTACGTTTAATACCCTCGCCCTAACCTTGCGCAAAGTGTTTCGTAATGTAATCGGAAGGGTTTCGGAAGGGTTTCAATTAAAACTCGGCATGATTAATGTGCGGCGGCGTGCGTGAGCGCACTCCCAATCAGGGAAAGGGATCGGTGGTGAAATATTTATGCGAAACAATGTTTCAACGGCGTCTCCCGTCTGCCGAACGCAGTTGGGCGGGTCGCAATGAAACGCGATTAAAATGTGCCGATACACTCCAATAAATGAGTTCGCGAATTGGGAAGCATACAAAAAGTGGCATTCCACCTACCATCCCATTTATAAACGGCTGGGAAAAAGTGTTTGACACTGTAAAAGAAAGACACATAAAAACAAAAGCTCGTACGCAGAGCTCATGCGGTTTCGGATGGAATGTAAGTTACGCGAAAACTCTTTAATTAAATAGTGCAATTACCAGAAGTATACGAACATTATTGTAATAGTAATGGTTTCAGCTAGAATACAGCTTTTCCATTGATCCAATTACAGCTGTTCGCCCGCCTGTACGAGAGGACTGACTTTCGACGTACATATAGGGAAAAAAAGTCTCGTAAGCCTTTAACCGGGGCAGGCATGACCAACAAGGTCGTTTACGCCAAGAAGAAGAAGAAGAAGAAGAAGAAGCTTTAACACATAGGGGAATTGGGCCTAGTTTGGCTAAAAAAGGGCTGGTACATTTTACATCATTTTGCACACTTTCTCCGAATTTGGACTTTACAATGATTTTTAGTTCAGCTGATTTAGGTTGATTCTTCAGGTAATCGATGAAATATTTAAATCTACATTACAGTTTGAGTTTATTTATTTTTTTTTCAATTTAAAAACAATCGCAAAACAATTTTAAAAGCAATCGCTGCGGCATTACTTTTAAATGTATCAAAGCGGATTTGTATGTTAAGTTCTCTTAAGTCTACTTTTAAATTGTACATCGTGGTGTTGTAAGTCGTTTCGTTAATCATACATTACCCAATCCTTCGTTTTGTGCCCACTGAGTGATTGCAATCGGCTTAGTTCGTTACAATCCGTAGTAAAATCGTATCAGTGTCGTTGGAACAGAAAAGCCCTCTCCTTGGAGTCGTTGTTGTGTCTTTACTTCATTCGCTCAAACATGGCCCTAGTATATCACACGCGCCGTTGGATCCTTTTCGCTACGAATGTTTATGGTGGTTAACCTAAGACAAACCTTTCGAGGTTGTTTCATTCTTTTCATTTCCTCCTCCAAAGGCCTAAACGTGCAATCTTAATTGCCCTGCACGACGATTGCGACGAAGATGTTTCGTGCACAATTGTCCAGGCCGTACGCTGAATGGAGTTTCTTAATTTCTTCGAAGGCAAATGTGTGTGTTTGAGGACGCACCGCATACGGTGGGGGCGTAGCATATATACATTATAATCTCCTTACTCCTCATGATACATCGCGTTTACCAAAGTTCAGCAGTTTGCATTTAGAGGCTTGTGTCGAAACGCATGCGTGGGACAAAATTGAGTCGAATGGAGGGAGTCACTTTTGCATGATTTTCCATTTAAGGGGTTTTCAACTCACATAACACGAAACATGAAAAACGTAGTATTCATTATTAGTATGAAAATAATAAAGACTAAGATGTGCAAGATTGTAATACTTCATATTGATTAAAAAAATGTATTTTTACACTGTTTAAAATGATACATTTTCCCAAAAGTTGCTTCATACTCAAAACAAGTTAAGTTTCATTCTATGCTATTGTTGCTTACTGAAATTCGCATTAAGACCTTTTGTCAGTATACCTGCTTTTATCAGTATACTGCATGGAGGAGTTTACAGTCTTCGCAAACACAACGCAGGGTTAAGAAACGCTGAGATGTGCTCTCTTTGAACCTTCATAACAAGGTTATTCTTTATGGCAACTGTGGGAACGGTTTTAATTGCTAAATAATCATCCCAAATTTATTCTCGTTCCTCGGAGCGTAGCGGGCCGGAAAGCGGGCCGGGTTCGGTAGGCGCAAGAGATGTGTGACCGCACACCACTACGCTTATGAGAACATTCCAGGACATGCCTACCGGTGGATGGGGCTGCGTATTAAATTGCTACAGTAATTTGTTTCCACTTCGCCTGCCGTGCTTAAAGCCGTGCCCGGTTCGCATACAATCGGGTCAGCGAGCTGGAAACGGACTCTCTAAGGACGTTTATGGTGCGCACAGAAGAGCTGGCTGGTGCAGCTGCTTATGACTCTGAGTACATAATTTCCCTCGCCTCGCAAATACCGGGCGCTGGCCACGATTTGCAAGAATTCATACAATGAAAAGAAAATCATAGAGGGAGCATGCATAAAGGCAACGGTGGCGTACGGAAACCCCCGTTCGATCCGTCCGAGGTCAGGCAGCATGTCTGCCCCAAGACCGGCATCTCGGGAGTACGGCAGGCAAGCGAAAAGTGCCTTCCTTAACGCTTGACAACCGGGTCCCGGTGGCGATGCGATGGACCTAAAGTTTCAACAATGTCTGAAGTTTTCTGGAAAGCTTTCTTTGACCATTTCTCTACGACGCAAAGTCAAGTGGGGGTGAGGCCGGATGAAGCACTTACATTTTACTTAACCCACATACCTCCTCATTCACACCTTTTCTGCTGAGCACGATGACGGCGACGATGCCGTCGACGTCGGAAAACTATGCTATACCGAGTGCCGATGATTTTTCGAGTTCGTACTGTTTTGCTGGAATTGCTCTCCAAGGACTAAAGAGTGCGTCCGGCGCGCGGATGGAGTGAACGCCAGCGGTGTATCTGGTTGTTCCGACCCGACCTGGATGTGCCAGCTTGTACAGCTGTGGCGCTTCGGTAGAGGATTATTTCATCCAGCAAACGTATTCTTAATGCACTGCTCAAGGATCAAACGGAACAACGTTTCTTGGAAATGTGTTAAACGGTACGCCAAGGGTAAAATACTTTTCCACCCGATTTGAATTCTTTTTTCTCTTCTGACGATGTTAAAAATTACGTGTGAATGATTAGCTGCTGTTAGCTACAGTTTTAACAATGTTTCTGATAGCTTTTTTTCTCCAATAACTCATGATTTCAGAATCTATTGGACTTTCATTTAATTTTCGTTTTAATAATTTAACGCAAATAGAATCCATAATCCGGGGGGTTCGCGACAGCCGAGCGGTAGCGCCGGTTAGAAAATCGGCCTATGAGCAGGCTCACCACCTCGACGGCGTGGGTTCGAATCCCAACCGAGATCGGACTCTCTCCTGTACGAGAGGATTGACTATCCACGTACAACAGGGAAACAAGTCTCGTAAGCTCTTAACGGAGCAGGCATGACCAAGTGGTCGTTACGCCAAGAAGAAGAAGAATCCATAACAAATTAATAAACATAAAGTTCTACCACACAACTACAATCAACGCTGGAAACCCAATTGAACACAACTTTCTTGGAGCTATTTCTCTATTTTTTTGCTGCAACCTTGTACTTTGTTTACAAACCTCACAGCAGCAAACCGAGCGATTAAGCGGGAATTGGTTTCGAATAAAATCTCACCCGATGCGGTTCCAACGGGTTTCTGAGTCTTTCCACTTTTTTGTTGCCTTCATTTTGCACTACCGCCGTCAGAACCAGAACGCAAGATAAGAAAATCGGATTTATTTCTATTTTGGGACTGATCGCTTCCTACCCGGCTGCCTGGCTTCGGACAACCCGTTGGCCTTGGAGGGCGATGCTGTGGCTTGATTCCCTTTTTGCGTACTTGCGTAGGTTTGTTAGTGAAGGGAAGCGCGTTGTTCTGCGAATGTGGGGCCACAACTCCATATCTTATTCACACAAAGTTTTCAATGAAATCTGGAATTAGAAGTGAAATAGGTTAATATGTGATGCAATATTCATGTAAATGATATTTAAAAAATGTAAGTTTATATATAAACAAACTTTTCTAACTTCAAATTCTACGAAAAATCTTCATACTGTAAAATGTATGCATGAGTTGATTCTAATGAATGGGAAATTATTAAACAAAATATCATTTTTGTTTATGTCCGAAGCTTACATCCGAATTAGGTTAAATGAATTGATTCTAAAGCCTTATGTTATGATATTAAAGCAGAATTGCCACTTGGAAACATCTCAGAAGACTTTCTAGCAGCAGGAATGCAACATAGGATAGTTAATGTACAGATGGAACTGTTGTACTGGCAAGTGGGGCATATCTTTAGCAAAATTAACATCCCCTTGTTTCGAATGAAATAACTTTGATGGTTAAACGCATTACCTTGCATAAGAAAATCCTATGTGGCAAGAATTTGGTCCAAATTGCTTACATTGTATGCTATGAGTAGCAGTAACACCAAAAATCAGCCTCCAAACACACCTACTATTGTCTATGGACACGCACGTAGGAAAGCCGTAGTTTGCGAAAAACTTTGCCAAGAGACACGCAACGTGGAGGAGGAAACCGCCCACAATCCAACAGATTCGAAAAGTCGTTTGTGGTGTGCGAGCCGAGGATGGGAGCGAGATGGGTGAATGTCAATTATGCTTTGGACGGCTGCGACGTCCATGCTTGTTGGTCCCGGCCAGCAGCATAATTTTAGAAGCGATTCCCAGCCCGTCCCGAACAAAGAGCAGCGGGCGGCGAAGGATGCTATACGGCGACGCTGGAGATGGAGAAGATGCTCATGCTGCAGAGGAGAAGAAATGAAAATCCGAGTCACCGACGGGCGTCATGATGTCCCACAGCATGGCACGGCATGTTGTAGGACCGAAGAGAAGAGGTTTTGCTCGCGTCGGAGCAGATTTCATGCTGCGAACGGCATTCCCATCGCTTCACTTCCCACGCCCGAGCGGAAAGAGTGCTGCTCTCTGCCCGTTTTCCTATCTGCTCACCCTTCTCGCGTGCGCAATTCGCGCTTCTGTTCTGATCTTTCAAAGAGCGCATCTGTACAAAATCGTTCGCGAACAAGAGAGCGAGACAAAGAGGGACAGTTGCTCTCTTGCAGCACCCACACAACAGAGAGCGAATGCTCGAGGAGCGTTTTGCAGAAACGTAGCAGGTTCGTCCAGTCCAGCAGCATCGCAGCGAATCAGTCTGTGAGTAGTGCGCCATCGTCCTGCCCGACAGTTCGATCTCCGTCACAGTGTCGCAGTGTGTTGGATTGCCTTTCCTGGCTGCTGTAAGCATCTTTGTCCACCCCGCCCCATCCCCGGCAGTCTTGGGCAGGGTCCATAGTACATCCATTTCTGTCGGACTGTGGATTTTTCTTTTCCCAATCCAGTGGAGTTCAGCTCGAGTCCCGAGGGAACTACAGCTAGATCTCTCCCGTGTAGAACCGTAGGAGTGTTGTGATTCCTGAAGGGTGGCTAGTGTAGAAGACTGGGTAGAAGACAGACGGTCCGCTAAGATGTGCTTCAACTGAAGAAAAGAGGCACAACATTCGTGTAACAATGGAAGCAGAAGGAAACAGAAAGCAACACTCTTAATGCTCGCGGAAGGGTCTTTAAATGCCGTACGCAAGTGAAACGCGTGTGGAGAACTTAGATCTACCCGTTGCTATGGTGTCGAACGTCTGTAGTGTCTCAAGCTTCCATACATTTCCTGCCGCGTGTGTGTATGTGTGGTTGTGTATGTCGTTTTTAAACGTGGGTGTGAACTTGTGTGGTTAAGGGTAAATTAACATAACGTCTTAAGACGATTCCAGACCAGAGCGCTCTGGAACGGTGAAGCGTAAACTGGAAAACAAAAGAGGCGTGAAAAGAAAATAAACGACAGCATAAGACAACATGGATGCTGGTGTAGATTCGCTTGATGCGCGATACATTCGAACATAAACCAGTGCTGGTGTGGTGCTAGGTACTGGTTATGGCTGCGGATTTGGAGCATGTCTAGATTGCAAAAGATGGCCATTACCCTTCCCTTTGATAGACGATGGAGTCAACTTGTTGTTGGCAAACGAGTTATAGTTGATGGCGTTGTGTCCATAGCACGTTATGGTCTAGGAAGGAGGATGGCACGCACTATACTTATCGCAATTCGTCGATTTCAGGCACGCAACGTGAACGTCTACCCTTTTGATAGCTGTCACTTGCAACTCTAATGCCATTGACCGATGACCGCCCCATCGGTTTCGCAGCTTTGGCCCTCCTGCACACATTGATTCGGGGTAAATAAACTCAATTGAGCACTCCACGACTCTCGGAAGCGTCCGTGCCAGACGAGAGTGGAGATGTGGCTCTACCAGCTATCCTCACACTTGCCACGCTAGCCATTCCGAACCCCTGCCACATAGATGACGGTTCATGTTGAGATCTGGTGCGCTGGAGTCCTGTGGTGGATTACCACTGCTCCATCATCTCAACACCTTCCCACCGCCAGCCACCCTTGGGATAAGTTGGAGAACTGGCAGTATAGCGTAGCATATCGCGGACAAACGCTCGCGGAAAAGAAGCAAAGTCTAAAGTAGACAAAGTCCACAAACATGTCTTTTTTTGTTTTTTTTTTTTTTTTTGTCATGTCTTGTGCTATTGCGCGCGCTCGTTCCACTCCAAACTATTTAGCTGCAAGTCGACCATATCATGCCTATCAGGATGGGCTCATTAATTGGAAGCATTAATGTCAATAGAGAAAATTGAATAGATAACAGGCTAATCAAAAGCGAACCCTCCGTAATCACGCTGTGATTTCCTCGTTTACACTGCAGGCCTTGTGGTTGTATTCGAGTTGACTGTGAGTGTTTTCTGGTTCGGTGAAGAACTCGTTGCTTCGTCGATGCGTTTGTGATAAGAGCGTCATAGATGAATGAGCTTTTCTTCTTTTTTTCCCGTATTCTGTCCTTTCACTGACCGTGTGCCCTATTCGACGTTGAATTCCTCGTACAAAACCGTTCATAAACTTCCAACAGAGAATGATTGCCCGATGGTCGGTGTGTCAGTGTAACGAACTGTTCTGCAAAGCGATGGCTGATACTAGTCTGCATTCAAGCGTATGATTTGGGATGCATTGGACCTACTGCCGGTTGGTTGCACAGCCTGAAGTGATTAGGAAGAGCACAAAACGAAACAGACGCCAAACCAAGCTTGTTGCATGTATGAAGCAGTGACTACTGAAAACAGCCAAGCAGGCGTCGCGGTGTGATAACGATGAGCGAAACGATCTCAGCTGTGTTAGTTAGAAGGGATGAAAACACTGTTAAACACTTTTTCAGATTAAATTTGAAGCGCATCAAAGGACGCTAAACGAACATTAAATCTCGCCAGTCCTAGTAAACCAAGAGAGCACTTTTCAACATTTCACAATTTGGGAATGATTTTTCACAAATGTTTGTGTTACTTCCATTTACAGGAAAAGTTATTCAGTGTGAAAATCAAGTGTTTGTTCAAGTGTTATAACGAAAAAGAAAACATTCCGAACAGTGTGTGCCTGAAGTGATTGAATCCAGTCAGAACCGTTCCCTATATCGATCGCATCCTTGATTGGAAGAAAGCAGCCAGCGAAGCAGGCAGTAGACATCGACAGGACAGATCTGCGAAGGTAGGTCGAAAAGATAAGGGTCAAAGCTGGTGGTGGATTTTCTTCGTGATATTTTATCTTTCGAGCCCGGCCATTTGTTTGACATTGTGTGTTGATGGTCGTACATGTTTGAGTCTTCCATTTTCCACCGTTCATTTTTCTTCATGGGATTTCTTTATGAGCATCCGAGCCTGGGAAAAAGTAGATGTTACAAGCATCCCCGGTGCGGTGTTGGGCCGGAAAGGCTGTACCCATAAGAACCCGGGGGCTCAAATGGAACGAGGCACACATACGAACACACTCAAATACACACAAACGAACATGCACCGATACCGATGACTTCGCTCGTTCGGATGATATTGGGTGTTAATAAATATAAAACAGGCCGTAAAATGTGTTTTATGGCCGTGCCACGCAACGATTCCTTTCACTTCGTGATCCCTGGCCCGGTTGGGGGTTTCAAAGTGCGAAGAAATCTTTTAAAGAAAGACTTGTTTATTTCTTACACCTAGTTTCCTCTTGCAACGGGAGGAAGCACGGTCTGTCTTTCTTATGCGAAGACCTTGCGAATCCGAAGCAAGCTCGCAAAACTGAACGTATCGGTGAAAAGAGAGATTAATTGGTGGGTAATTTTATGACCCCTGTGGCATCGTAAATGTCGTGTATTGCTAATAGCACCTGGCTGTCGAACGAAAGATGTACGGATTATGAACTTGAACAAGTATCTTCCTGAAATGTTTTGCAGGTAGACATACTATACCCAGCTTTCTCTTACTAAATCAAACTAACGAAACCTGCACCGCAGACCGCAGGAATGTTTAAACATAGAGCGACTTAAAATGTTGACCATCTTTTATGACCGAGCCAGTGCAGAAGTAGTATAATATTCAACGTCAAAACATTCTAGATTTCTATATTTTTCTCCTAGTGGCGGAAGTATTGATTTTGCCAGAGCCCAATCAAGACAGCAGCTTTGAAGTAACCAATAAATTTTGTTTTTGGCATGTTATATTTATTCTTCTTAATACATTTTTAAAACATTATTATTGTTAGTCAATGCTTTATTATTGGTCGTATGTGACCAGCCCTTAGTTTTGAAGAGCGCCAACTCGAGATTCGAACCCACGATTTCTAGCATTATGTATCCTAAATTTACCCCTATGAGCATCCTCCATATGAACTATTAATATAAGTATATTCATCAACTAAGATATATTATATAGCTGACTAAACATCTTGTTTGATGCTCTGTCCCACCAAGGACAAATTTTGTCTTGCGTTGGAAGTATCACAATATTTAACACTCAGTACTGAACCTAATATTACGATGATGAATATTTAATCTTATACTTGATCTTTCATCCAATATCCGCTATTTGAGTTCCAAGTCCGATGACCAAAAAGGTCACGCTTGTTTACAGTTCAATCATCTACGAAGGGGGGGTTTATACATCAAGATTAGAATCTTTTCCCATGCGGCTCATGAGGAACTATCGTTTTTTCAACGAACAGTATTGGAGTTCCTTCTTTTCACGACCGAAAGGGGAAAGGTTTTGCGTATCGTTTCCGTATCCACTCGTTACCAAAGCATACGAAAAAGGGCGTCTTCTTGGAATCGTACGGTTTGAAGTGTGTGCAACCCTCGAAAAAAGCCGCTAGGGTTAACAGTCGTCCTCTGTGGCCGAAACGCACGAGCAATAAATCTGATTAGGTTCGATCGGAATCGATCCACTTCACATGAACCTACCCCTTTTTTCCCCGGGCCGAGCAAGTTGGATTTTTGAGCAAACATTACCCAATACCCGGTCACACACACACACACTGAAAAACATACATTGGAACATGCACAATCTTTACTTTTCCGTACGCCGGCTAGATGAGTGTTTTTCACAGCGAGGGGATTTGGAAAAGGGACTCGCTCCATTCCGTTCGGCTGGTCGATTTTCTTGCCTCGAAACGTAGTTTTTCCTTCGGAACCGACCGTAACTGAGTTGACGAAGCCAACACCAACAGAAAGAGGTCGGGAAAGATTGAACGCTCCCGATAAGATGGCTCCTGCTGTGCGGGCGGGTTGTTCGGAACGATTCTCCTGGTGGACATTGTCCTTAAAATCGATTTCGTCTCCAGCACAAAGCTGTGGAGAAAGCGTGGGTTGTTGGCTCACTGATTCACCCATTCGATGCTGTATTCGATGGCCGGAAGCCGTTTGGGGACAGCAACTTGGATGGA
The DNA here is from genome assembly GCF_943734765.1 of Anopheles ziemanni. Classification (NCBI taxonomy): domain Eukaryota; kingdom Metazoa; phylum Arthropoda; class Insecta; order Diptera; family Culicidae; genus Anopheles; species Anopheles ziemanni. Next base: position 55,806,820 of record NC_080705.1, read on the forward strand.
AGGAGGAAAATGAAGTTGGACCAAGTGACGCCGAGTACCCGATGGTGGTGTAGGCGGAGTAGAGATGTTCTATTAACTATAGTTTATCTTTTCGCACTTCGTGCCAGGCTAAGCATAACCGGGTGAAAAGCTTTTGACGGCTGTGTACCCACTTCCAAGCGATTTTGAAAGAAAAAGGATCCGATAGCCTTTTCTCAAACCGACAGACTACATCGAAATCTGATCATGTTGTGGTTTTAGCGTACTCTTCTTTTTTGTTGACTATCTTCTCGTAGCCCGAGTCTGCTAGATAGTACTTTGGAGTAACAAATGGGCGTTTGGCTATTCCAATTTCAGTTTCTCGCTAAGGTTGCAACCACTTATGGTGCATCGTTACTAGACAACTCCGAAAAAAACGAAGGTTTATAAAGAGACATAAAAGATTTATAATGTGACATATTTAGTGCACAATCATGTCTTATTTACTTTGATTAGCGAAAAACATACGAGTGAAAGACAGTAGTGTATTGTATAAGGTAAAACGTAAACACTAATTGATCTTTTTTCATATTAAATTTATCTGAAATAATCATAATATTTTTTATATTACTTTAAGTAAGATAAACATTTAATTGATATTTATGTACCGAAAGATTTGGGGTGAATGAATTAATTGTCGAAAAAAGAGCAAAAAGTTTAGAAACGATCGCTAAATATCAAAACCTCATTCATTTTAAAACTAAATTGGATAGAAAGATAAAGGTAAACATTTTTTTATTCAGCATACTTGCGTTTCAGTTAGATCAAACTGTACTTACTCATTAAAAATAAACAAATTTAACTTTTACATGAGCGTAGCAACTTTGAGCAATTCAGGAATCAAAGATTCTGGAACAATTCTGGGATCCAAGCAATCCTCAACAACCAAACCGCACAATGGTTTCGAACCATCTGCTTTATTATCCCGCCGCAAAGCCTTGGAACGAACGAAACATTATCGCACGAATCGCCCCGGATTATTCGCACACTTTTGAACTGCCTCCGAAAGCGGTTGCTTCCACGCAGAAATTACCATGATATTACCGTGCGGTCGAGGACGACGGTATCGGGACGAAAGTGGAAGACCGCAGTACGGAAACAAAATAAAGCCACGCGCTTAGCCCCACATTAGCATGTGTTCGCATCAATGAAGCACACTAAGTCATCCTTTATTGCTTCTGCGCTTTTCTAAAGCGGTCCTCCGTCCTGAACCGATTCCTTTTCCTACATTTTCCCGTTTCCTCTTCCATATTGTCGTCCTCGTTCGACACGGAGATGGATTAGACTACCGTTGATGGTTTGGTAACGACGGGTATCTCTTGCTTGTGGTGGTGAGTCGGTGAGTCTTACAATGCTCATCCTTCCTCATGGCCGACGTTCGGAGTTGTCTCATCCATTACATCAAGTGCGACGCAAGGTGGTTCTACCGACGCGTTCTACCGACGCGTTTCAAGGCGTGAGTGAGATTTTTCTTGTATCACCTTTCCTCCAACGTCACCAACTTCGCTTCCATTGCCTCGCAAAACCATCTACGCCATCGCGATATCCGTACCTTATGGCTTGAGTTTGAGTTTTCCCCGGGAAGTCTACCGGGCGCTCAAGGTTTTGACTCTTCCAATTTCATTTATTTCCCCTTGAGGCGAAACGCTGTTGCGGTGTACGGTCTTCCCTTCTCACTTACAAATTTCCCAACGACCCGCCGCCATCTTCCGTTTTCTCGCCATTTTAAGTGCTAGGAATTTTCCTCTCAACTTAACGCTCTGGCTTTATTTTTCCTGCCCGCTTTATTTTTCCTATTCCGTTCTCCCGTTTCTTACTCGCTCGTTCTTTCTACTAGCTCATTTAATCTCATCGCAGCCTCTTTGAGGCGACGCCACGCGTTTACTTTGAGCTCTTCCCTCTTCGTCCCCGTCCTCGTTTTTGCCATTGTGTTCGCAGCCAGTATCACTTTTGCTCACTACCACATCCTAGGTGGTGGCACGCAGGAAATTGTTAGCATCCGCTTGCCCCTGACATTTTGCTGGCCATGAGACACTGGCGGTAGTGGACCAGCGTTGTTTTTTTTTCTGGGTGAAAGAGAAATTCCCCATTCTGGACTCGCTATTTGGTGTTCGGTTACGTGGAGTGTTTTGTTGCGGGAACAGCAAACACCTTCAACTTGCGTCGTACTGTAAACGACAAAGCACAAGTGAGCCATTCCAAAATTTGGATGGCCTTTTGAGGTAGGATTCAAGTTTGGACTATACTTTGGTTAATAATTTAGAACCAAAATTACCGGTTTGGGAAAAAGACGCAACCTACCAGAAACACAACAGGCAGCTCTTAAAACACACCGTAGAATTCAATTTTCCGCTATTTTCTGCTCGAGTTGTCGACAGGCGAAGATTCTGGAGATTCTTTGGCAATCACAAAGATGCTGCAGAATACCGCAAACCCTCCGGCGCAGCAGAGCTTGAGGTGAAAGGGGAAAACTTTTGCGCGAGAAGTTTTGGACAGCATCTTCCCAAAATGTGTTTATAATGTCTCGGTCAGGGTGGTGAAATAAAATATGCCAACAAAACCTTCCTAGCTAAACAGCTCCTTAGATAAACGTCAGCAACTTCAAGCGGAGTAGTACTTTCAGTCATCGAAGGAAGGACATATTCCAGCTGGCGTTGCCACTTTAATGTTTAGCAAATATTATGACTGCTTTCCCATTGTTGGCGTTGGGCCTAAATTTACTTGCTCGCGGCATCGATAGGGAGCGAGGGTGCATACTTAATGAGTTGGTAAAGTGGGCACTTCACACAGACGAACGAAATCATCCCCCGAGCGTAATCGGAAAATTTATTCCATACGTCCACTGAAAATTGGTCGGTGAGCGGGCCACAACCGTAGGCGAAATGTAAGTGACAGATCATTTATTAAAATTGTACCATTAATTTCCTTACAGGTAAGCTTCCGTTGGACGTTCGAAGTACTTCTCCTTCACCACCGTCGGTCTCTTGCCGTCACGGCGCGGAGTTTTCCATTCACAGCAAAAGATAAGAAAACTCATCATCATCACCAACATTTGCCAGCGTCATTATCCTTTTCTAGGACTGGCAAACGCAAAAGTTTCTCGTCCGGGCAGAGGAAATGGCAGCGCCCAATCGAGGTAGGAGCTTTGAAGTGAACAATAAATTTATTCACCTCTTCAATTAATCACCATTCGTGGAAAGCGAACCTTTACGCTGGTGGTGATGCGATAACAAGCAATTGGAAAGTGGAATATTCAGCCAGATGATGACTGACGAACGTTGCTGACGCGTTTCATGTCACTTGCTCAAAGCGTCTAAAGTGATGTTGATCCGTTAAAGCAGCCAGCGAAATATTTATTGTGTTCATAGTTGTTGAGGGTCAATGTTTTGCTACTCCATCAAGAACATCTAAAGAATAATACTCTTCATCAAACGGGAGGTAAATGATAATTGAGAACGAATTTTCTTATTCCATGCTTTTTTGTTGGCTTTTTATTTTAAACAATATTGGTGCAAAACCAGCAAAATATCTGTAGAACTTTTATTTCGCTCTATATACAAAAAGGCAGAAAACAAAATGAATTAAAGCGTGTTCTTTCTCGGAAGTTACTAACGTTCCTGCAACATCGTAACATCCGTCTGGCAAAATGTCGCTGCTAATGGCGTTTGTTCTAGATCACTTCTCCTGATGCCTTTGCCAAAAAAGGGTTTCCTTAGTTCTTTGTCTTCTCATTGAGTTATACTAGAAGATGCCACCGTGGACGTGACCATACTTTTGCATCGTCTGCATGCACGGTCACGTTAGTATGGCGTCAAAGTTACACCATTTAACGGGACATACACATGAAACGAGCGCTCGTTAAGATAGAGGCCCGACGGAAAGCGTGGAACCTTAACAATGGTCAATGGACGCCAGCATTGTGCGGTAATCGAGCGACAAGACTTTACCAACCGTTTGAGAAGAGATTCAAAGTTCGTAGACACTGTCCAGTCTGTTGCTATCGGCAAGAAGATGATCACGGTTCTTTGATGGTTTTTTGTATTGTGGTAGAAGATTGTCTTGTCTTGTGTTAAGGATGCTTGTATATAGTCATCCAACAGAAAAACGAATTCGATAACTGTAATAAAGTGAAATGGAGAATAATTAAATTTGAAAACACTTTGGATATCAAGCCCAAAAACAGGTTATATAATTTGCGTGTTTCTTCATCATGCATATTTTATACCGGTGTACAACCCGATGAAGAAAAATACTCTTCCTCTACCAACCAATTTTAAAACGATATTAAAGCACTAAACATGGTACTAACTCATTTCTAATTATGGAGCAAAATAGCCCAAATAGTGGACCAACCAACGTCAATAATTCTTTATTTATAACTGTGTATAGAAATTTGACCGAATTTTGTGTAATTCCAACAGACTGTGTTATGCTGTTTAAAACAATTTCGGTAAATATGCTCCCAACCACATGCAAGGATGAAAAATCTTACATTTACTTTCAAAATTATTTGTTTTAGAAACTCTTATTTAGATTTGAAATTAGACTATGAACCCAACGATTTTAATATGCACGTGAAGCATACCTTTATTAACCTAAATGGACTCTTAGTGGAAACGAAAAAGGTTTACTAAGTGCGATGTAGTATGATTTAGAATCTATTTTCCAAATTTTGAAACAAGTGTAAAAATATATATTACACCTCTAAAACCTGTAATATTTGTTTTAGGAAACCATCAAGAAATTTTTCTATGTTCGGATGTGAATAGCGAATACTTATACCTATGGTTGCGAAATCTGACATTGCTTCAGGCTCCATGATAATCAAGCTTGTTTTCTCTGTTTAAATTTCATGTAGATTCGTATAATTTATATAAAATGTACAAGACATCCTATTTAACATGTTCTATAATTTCATATATTTTTAAACATCCTAGTTCATCTGATACTTACCGGCGTATTTCACCCCACTAGTGCATCTTGCAAACACTCCAACTAGTTGGCCTGAAAGTTATATTAAAATGTTTATGAAAGAAACAGGTTCAAAACTGGTTTGAGAATCTCTCGCCAAACATTCGGGAAAATAACACCAACAAATAACACCACTACTGCCAGTATGAAGTCGATAGAAGCACAAACTCATTTGAAAGCATCTGGGGAAAGGTTGTTTTACCTTCCAATATCGAACCATGGAACGTGCTCTCGAATGTTCCGATACGATACGTCTAGTGCCGGCTGGCAAGAGTCCTTCCATCACTGGATGAACAACGACGCTGATGGGCGGGAAAAATGGAAACACGAGTTTCCATTTCATTCCGGGCGGTTTTTTCACATTTCATCATGCGGTCATTTTGCCCTCTGGTGTCAAGATGGAGCGAAACGAGCATTGTCGCTTGGCGAGTGCCAAGTGCTGTACCTTTCCATCGTTGATGGTAAGAGCAGAGTTGTCTAGTTTTTCTGTTCCACCAAAATTGGCCAACATTAATGCCTTATGAAAGAAGCCCTTTTCATCGGTAGAGCATCTTGGAGGAATTGTGTATGTACATGTTTTTTTTGTTTGTCGTTATGGTGTCGTGCTAGCATATCCTTCCGATGGAAGTGCGCTCTTTTCTTTTTCACTTCACCTTTTCAACGGTAGACTACTTTTTCCATCAGTGACAAAATCCGCAAGCATGTCCGCAGCTGCAAAGTTCGTGTCCTTTTTGTAGAGAAAGGATAAAACCCGGAAGAGACAAACTTCCTTCGCTGCCAGAAGCCGCTCATGCATTAGTCTAATAACGATTACGTTATTAATGATGATAAATTATCTAATTTTCCACTGGGACATAATTTATGCTCGCTCGGTGATGCTGCCAATGTGCCTGACGTTCCACTGTTCTATTTCAGTGTTGGATGGTGTGGCAACGAAAGGCTAAAGAATTTACTTTCAAGGTTTTATCCCAAGATTCAGCTAACCATGCTGGTTGGTTCCCGAACGATGATCTTCTTATTACTCATTGTGGGTTTCTTATACCTAATCACACTTGAGTAAAACCTTCCTTGGCCTCGAAGTTGTTGGGTAACTGAACACCATTTTCTAGGGTTACTGAACACCATTTTCGTCCACGTGCATCGTAAATGTTAGTACTTGAAAAAGACCATTTATATATTTGTATTAATAAATATTAATTTAATAAATTATATATATTTAATAATTTAATAAATTGTAATTTAAGTAGAGCTTCCATAAAAGCTCTCTTATACATAATTTTTACAATGTTCAAATAGCTTGAGCCCTTTTCAAACGGTAGTAACTTTAACTCAACGGGAAATATGTCATTCATTAACATATCCATTTAAGTTTATTTGTACTGGTATGCGGTTCAGGAAACTTTCAGTGGCGTTAAGTAAAAGTAAAGTTGCTATCGTTTCAAAGGGGCTTCACACACGCGTTAGCAATAACTGCTACATGAAATGCAAACAGAAGATTGTAAACAATTAAGTAGTAATGGTTATCGAACGCGTATAATTGTTTAATTTTCACTGTAATTTTAATTACTATCACCGAAAGTTCAACAATAACATAAAAAATTACTGTAGCTGATATACTTGGTGTTTGTTTGTTTACGTTCCAAGCAATTTTCAGTGGCTCCGATGGCCAAAGTAGACCACAATAAAGCTAAAAGGACAGCGTAGGCAAAACTGCAAGTAATGTCGAGATTCAACAATTGAAGCAAGCAAACAAGCGACCTTAATGACTTAATAAATAAATAATAAGCAGTACACCAAGCAAAACAAACAATATTATTTGGGAATCTTTGTGAAAGCAAAAAAAATGCAAATTTTACAAGATACAATGAAATAACAAATAAAATGATTCTGATAGCTATTATCAAAATCAAGAATCATTTGTTGTTGGTTGATCCCACAGAAGGATCTAAATCCAGGGCCGTTACATTGTAGCCTCCATACATCACGATAAATTAAATCGCCTTTCGCGGCACATCGCCATAAATTAAAACATTAAACATGGGTTCGGTGCAAAATTTACGACACCGCCCGCGGGTGGGCACCGGTCCAACTAATAATTGTCGAACGGTAGTTTGATCGAGATAAATTGATCGCGGTTTCTGCACCGATGAGATTGATATTAAAAAAACAGGCAAGCAATACCGTTGCGCTTCAAATCGAAATCGGTCCGACGCCATTCTGCAAGCCTAATAGACACTTTGGCTTGGACCGAACTGAACCGCTAACGAAGAAAAAACGATTGATTGAAACAGAATATCGAGAAATGGATTTCGAAGCGATGAAAAATGCCAAACGTTAGAGACGATCCTTTTGTGTTTGTGTGTGTTGACTATCAATTCTCTGGAAACTATTCCCTTGGCAACATTTTACACGTATTTCAATTTAGCAAATATGAGGTTTTCCGGACTAATGTGATTGCTGTTGGGCGCATTACTGAAATCGACAATTCACGCGAATGCTTCTATGCAGCATCCCTTAAAAAAGGGGAGCATAGTTTAATATTTACTCAAAAACTAAAACACGTCCTTTGCTGCGCTAAAATGGCATATGTATCGCATTACATGACGGCCTCTCGTATTGGGCATGGTTCCAAATGTAAAAAAAGTCTGCTCATTGTCGTAATGATACAAATCCGTTCTGATGGTCAATTGGGACTCGCTCAACGTAATCTAATCTGCAGAACGATCTCGAACATGCTAAAATAGCATGCATACACTTAACACGTAAAAAAACGGACTAAAACTATCTAACAGTGACGCATTCCCAATCGTTGGGAGGAAAACGAATTAAACTACATTTAAAAATCAAACCCAAAATGACTCACCACTTGGCGGGTGATGGTGCCCCGAGTTGTTAATTCGCGTTCAAGTAAAAGAGTGCACCATAAATTTTAACCTCAACCTCCTTCCGTTCAACCCGATGGACTTCCCCGCCCGGGAGAAGATTTTGAACGATTACCCCCACAAGAACCTGTCCGCCCGTTTTCGGCAAACGTATCCATTACATCGCTGGCGAAAGATTTGCGACCGTGTTTCACGTGTCGGTCGCACGAGAACGTTCTCCTCGTGCTCGTGTCATTCTGGCCAGTGGCGTTCCGTTTAGCTCCATCCGCGTCGGGATTTTCGCGGTGTGCCCGGTGGACGTGCCAAACAGCTGCCACTCGCCCGGAGAAAGGCAAACTATTTTCCCATTTAGCTTCGCTGCCCGCCAATCGGACGCGCCGGAGAAGAAATCGAACCGAAACTAAATAAACCCACACCCAGCACACTGTCCCGGTGGTCCCTGGTGGCATTCGGAAGAGGCGAAGCAACCGGCGCACGCGAATTCAATACCGAGCCGCTCGATAATATCTGGTTACATGCCAGCAAAGCAAATGCACGGTATGCGGTTCCGTGTTCGTACGCCAACAGCAGCACCGCAGAGCTACTGCAGCCACACTTGAATATTTCGTTCGCATATAGATAGATGCGCCGATCGAAAATTATCTCGATTTTTCCCCATCCGGCTAAAAATAAATTCAATTTTTCCTATTCGCGAATATGACACCACCGAGTGAAGCTCGCCAACATTAAGGGGGCCTGGGAATGCTCGTGCCGCACACGGAATGCCCACGGGTAACCACTTCGATTAACGTACGCTGGCAGAAATACGCCCAACGTTGAGGAGGCACTCGCTGTTTTGCCACAAATGGCACACCCGAGGGTGAAAAGGAAGCGATCGAAGAGTGTAACATTTCGTCCTCGATTCGATTCGCCATGTGAAGATTCGCGAATTATCGGAAGCTTAGTCAACGTACGACACACAACAAGGATTGGTTTGGGGATGTGTCATCCATCGGGTGTTGAGCCTCCTCGAGTAGGTGTTAGAATAGTGAAGTGATGACCAGGGGAGTACGGTTGTATTTATTTTTGACGATAAAATATCTTCATAACTAGGCACGCCCATCAAGGCTGTAAGCACCGGCGTTCGGCTTGATGCTGCAGCTAAAACGTCATCTCAGTGACAGATCAGATGACAAGCGAAAAGCGAAGCGTCTCTATCCGCCCTCCCATCAATGGTATGCAATTTTCGGTTAAAAAACGAAGTCGCCTCGAGAAAGTAAGTTTCGTGCTATCGGATGACGGCAGAATAAAATGATTCCCTCGACATCATCCAACTGGCAGTAGAAGAAATGTTGTGCCTTCCTGTAACGGGCTTAAAAGGACGTATCGTATATGCGGGCCATTCGGGTAAATGGGTAAACGGAGCTAAAATATGCAGCCAATTTGAGATCAATCGATTACGCCATTCCCGGAACGGGCGGGACCATTTTTGGAAAAGCAATTAGTAACGGTTATGCAAAACCTGCTGGTTGACAGACGGTTTGTAATTTGAGCAGCAGAGCCTTTTAGTACCACGAAGGAGGGTTTGAGAAATATTGAAATAGATGAAGGGTGTCACAGCTTAATTTGATTGTTGAAATTACAAGCTTTCAAATTGCCCTTTTTTCTATGCGCAATAGATTTGTTTGATGTTTTTTTTCTCTTATATTAAGTATTTCTTTGGCTTATCTCTTATAAATGTTTTGCTGGTATTCGTTTGTAAAAATCTATCATTCAAAGTGCATTTAAATTTAAATCTCAAAACATTGATGAATCATTCGAAACATTAACGAATCTTCATGATACTTTAATGGACACGGACACTTTTAAAAGACGAGTCTTCCCTTTGCGATTTTGTGATTCTATTGGCTAAAGTCCAGTGAATTTGTTATAAAATTTTCTCTTATTTAAAGAATCGTGGTTCTCAAAATCGGAGAAAAGATTCATTCAGATTGATGAATCGGAAACATAACTAGCCAACATTATTTTTTTCTATATTTTGACAAAAATCCACTGTTACTTACATAAAGATTCATTTTTGTTTTTGCATTATTGTTTATACTTCACAGACACTTTACACTTTGACGCATTAGCATTAATTGCAAATTTGGTCTTATTCTCTCAAACTCAAACTATAGCCTAATAATTAAAGTTTCTCAACGCATTTGAAAGTTGTTGAAATATGTTATCAAATAGTTGCAAAGCTACTTAGAATCTGCCAAATTTTCCTCCGTTCCCCCTGGAGGCGTGATGAAAAGTCTATGTCCAAGAAGTATTCCCAGCGAGCGGAGCAATTTTATGAATTCAACTGAAAGAACTTCCATCGGCCATTTAACTGGAAGTGTTCATCGTCCCCCGCCACCATGTCTCCTGCGGCGCGGGATCAAATCAGTGCTGTGCCTCCACAGATACAAATGCTCCCATCAGAAGCCTCTCCAATTTAGCGCCAAAAACCGGAACGCTCGCACTCCGATACGGCCCACAAACAACAGCCCGAGGGCACATTCCCGGTACCCCATCAACATTATCGTGATGGTGTACTCCCGCGCCAAGCGGAAACCATTCCCCAACGATGAAAGTCCTTGTTAGCCAAAGTAACTGAAGTAACGAAGGCTTGACGCAGCGACGGCAGCGGCAGCGGCCGCGCCGTTCCGAGGCTCTCGCAACCGGAAACGCACTCGCTTTTTTGCCACAAGGCTGGGTGGAGCACTTTGCGGCCCTCTTCATTTCACTCCTCGGGTTGCTTTGTGGCGTTTTTATGACTTTTTTTTACGAACATCCCAAAGTGCTTCCTTTTCTGGTTTGTGTTTTGTTTCTTTTTTCGGTGGAAGCCAAATGATGGAAAGGAACGAGAAGGGGACACGCTGCTCCCGGTGGCACGGGTTTCATTTATGAAGTAAATGGAAACCCTTTCTGAAGGGAAGTTCGCTCGTCAGCAACCAAACCAAGTTCTTGATTTTCGTCTCACTCGCCCGGGCAATATTTCCACAAATCAGGACACGCAAACGGAAAGACAGCTGATGATGTAATTTGCGGATCATTTTCACTCGCCGAAAGTTGGCCGGCTGCGTCTTGGGGATGTGGTTCTTTTTCCATGCTTCAAGGCTCGGCACCAGGCGACGCAATCAGGCGTCTTTTGTGCAACACAAGAAGCCTTGGCCTTCGAAATGAGCTGATGATGGGCTGGGGTTCCCACCCATCCCCGCCCATCTCATGATGCAAGCATGCAAAATGTGCCTGGAAAACAACAACAACAACCATAACACCAACGAATCACCAACGAAAAACTTCCTCTACATCAGTTGATTGCCCACGAAACACGCAGATAACGATGAGCCAAACGAACGGATGGCCAAATCGGAAAAACCTAACGATCTGGGAAAATTCAGTTAATTACCGAAACCACCCCCAAGGCCGGCTGGAGGGAGCGAGTGTTTTTGCTTTATGTAATTGTTACTACTTCGGCGTGTTGTTCTTTATTTCTTGTGTTTGTTTTCCTTCGCACGTTCTTTCATTGCTGACGGCGTGAGCGGCGGAGTTGGAAACCGTTTTCTGGAGGATACAATCTGCCTTTTTTCTCAAAATGGTGCCCACCAGTCAGTCGTTCGCATTCGACGCATTTCTTTCCCTTGGCAATTTCTGCGAATGGATCATTATCGTAATGAAAGAAATATGATCTACTATTGCGAGTACATTGGTACCAATTATTCTAACAACGTCTCATATTATGAACAAAATGTTGTGGTACATATAGACACACCGTAAACTAGCTCCGCCAAAAGCTTTTATCTACTTTTCACATGTGCGCAACAGTTTAGAAGCACTTTTTCTTGTTTCGACGAGCGGTCTGATCATAGATTTCAATCAATTGATCAGAAAGTCAATTCTTCCTCTTCAAAGGGCAATATAAAGGTGAAATACAAACAAATATTGAATATGCGCTGCCACAACGACCCAAAGCCATTTCAATTTTCCTACCTACAACCCGCCAAGATGGTTTGCTCCTTTTCGGAAGCCTGACAGCATCGATCAATGGGGATGGAATATCCCCATCAATTCGGTTCGACCTACCAGCACACACCCTTCCTTCGGAAGAAAGCCGCTCGAGCTTACGAGAAACGCAAGAAAAACAAGGGTGTCAAACTACACAAACCGTTGGGTGATGGAAGAAACTGACATATACAAATAAAAGATGCTGCGAGCATGAATAAGGGATATGCGAAATTATGGGTTAGGATGAGGGAATTCGCTAGAAACAGACTGACATAATAAATTGGTCTGAATAAATTTCATTTCATCCATCCAATCCCATCGCCATGACACTTTCCGTCGTTCGATCTTTCCGGAGCCTTTACCGTGATGGGCCGAGGCCCTCCCTTTGTCGAACCTTTTCCGATCGTTCTGTCATGCCCTGCGAAAGGTGGCTGGAGTATTCTTGGAACAGGTTAGTAAATAAGTAACTAACAGGGGATGTGATTGCTCAATTCAATTGCCTACGGACGTTGACGAAGGCCGTTTGGGGAAGGGAAAACAGAGAAATATAGTACACTCCGGTGTTGTACGAAGATGGACCATTTTTGTTTTCATTGTCACGCACTTTTTCGGGACCAGATTTTGGTCCCGTGAACCTTCCAAGAATTGTCCACGTAATTTTTGCCACTCAACGCATGGACACGATGGTGCACAGGATGGGAATGGTACGAGCTAGTGCAAACAAGAAATATAACAATGAATATAGTTAGTGAAGCAACGTAAAAGCCGAGTGTAATATTACCGTTCGACCGCGCCTAAATCCAGACGAACTGCGCATGCTTTTGTGAGGGCCAAAAGTTGAAACAGATTTCCTTACGTCCCTGTGTCGTACGTCCAGCGTTATGGAGATCCAGCATGTTTCATCAATGTTGGTTCCAATCAGATGAATATCAAAATGCCATCTTCCCGCGTGAAAGTTAAATATATCTGCAAATGGTGTCGCTTAGATCATCTTCCTACCGGTCTCATATTTAAGCTCGTGCGTTGGACAGGCGCCCACCGGGATACTCTTTTAATCGTTCGTTCTCTATGGCAAACAACGTTTCCTGTAACGGTGTCTGGCGAAAAACAATGCGTTCGCATCACGATTTCAAAGGTTTCGCGCGGACCTGAACCTATCTCACCTTGTCAGCCCGTCCTAGACATGCTGTTGGTGTTGTGCTCAGTACCTTCCGCTGGTTTGGGCTGTCGTTCGGTTCCGCTCGGTGCTCACAAAAACCCACGTCACCCGGACCGCAAAGCTGCTGTCGACAGAATGTCTTAAAACTCGTCCCTAATGGATGAGAGAACTCGGGATCGGCAGCGGCCGCCATTGCTGTCACACCACAGGATTTCAAGGATCTCCCTGCCGCGCTGCAACGTGGTTTCATCGATGGCTTGGTTATTTGCCAATATTTCAAACTAGTGACAATTTTCACCTGTCTCTCGCTACTCGAGCCATCGTCTCGTTTGTTTTTCTTTGCTCTTTCAAACGTCGGTTTACGATACGGTTGAGATCCGCACCCGTCAATCGACAACGTCGAAGTTGTTGGGGATGGATGTTTGCGTGCGGAAGTAGCTGCCAAAAGCAAAGTGTAGTGCGATTTACTTCCGACAGAACGCAGAGTTTGATGATGCGAAAGCATGATACCGTTGTGATATTATTGGAGGTATTGTAAATTGAATATAACTCTTTGAACACGACATAAAATATACAAATTGTTTAATGAAAATGATACTAAATTCGTAACATACCATTGGCTACGCCTGTGTCAGTTTGTCATTAAACCTGAAAATAAACATACTGTTTTGAACATAACGGATAGATAACCACGATCTCCGAAGTAAATACCATTACTTATTTCCGACAAAGTACACCATCTGTTCGTTGAATAGAAATTGTGAAAAATGAGGGCGAATAATTTAGCCCAAGTTGAGGCTTCACATTTTCCAGCTTCATAAAGCTCATTAGCTGAAAACGTACGTGAGAACTGTGGTATTATTCAAACAAACAATTGACCCTTTCCCACCTTCCACTAGTACCGCAGCAAGCTTCCGATTGCTTCCCATCCAGACGAATCGCTCGGGTTTCCGACAAAGACGAGCAAAAAGAGTTACTAAGCGGCACTTCCGCTAGGATTATTCTTTCCAAACCGTACCGCATTCGAACGGAATGTAGAATGAATGGAGCGTGGAGTGTAGACAGGTGAAAAACAGGACGCTTTTCACATCCTTTGACAAAACAAAACCTACCATCTGCGTACGTACCGGCGTCACTCTGGAACTTCGGTCGGTAGCCCCGGAAGAAGTTGACAAAAACAATACACTCTCGAAGCCTAACGTTATGCATCATCATCCATCATTGTCGCCACGGTTGAGAGCTTTCCAGTCTCGTTATGCCATCGCTCCGAATTTCAAGCGTGGAACGACAAGCCAAAGGAAGAAGTTGTTGTCTCCAATGGCAAATGTGTGTGTGTGAGAGTGTGCGGGGTGAAAAAACAGTTGCGAAACAAAAGGGGGTTGAAATGTGTTTCGTTTGTGATGTGAGTAGCGTATTTTGTTGTTGTCCCATTTACAAAGCTCTACCGACGGTTTCTTTCGGTTTCGGCTTCCAAAGCAGCACGTTTTCTTTTATGCTTTACTTGAGTGCCTAAATCTATGGAAAACAATGCTCGTAACCTCGCATCGCATGGGATCGACTGGCTCAGAAACCAACAACGAATCAACACTCAAGAACAACATCGATGCATGTATGCCAACTTTACCACTTTCGTAAAAATAGCCCCTACTCTACACATTTTAAACACACTTATTTCGAATCGTGCCATCCATGTGATACTAGTTTCACATTTTTATAGAACCATTTCAACAAGCAATAAAAATGGGACACTACCACAAGGGCCGAATATTTCTATGCGGTGCAAATGATTTTAGTTTCATCTAAAATCTAAAATAATGATAAATGAACTCTGAAACATCCACTTCGGTGGATCGAGTAAAATGGTCTGGTAAAATATTGGTACCCCTACTTCAGTCAAATGTTAAACAGGTTTTACAATCTAAAGAAACTAATTGTAATGAGTCACAGTTACTGGACTGTGTGAAAACCATGTTTAGTAACACATAATTACTGGTTTGATAAAATCTTTCTTAGGTACAGTTAGTTCATTCGGCTAGTATTATACTGGCTTAGCTATGAATTGTGCTTCCAACACTCATCTTAGCAAAGGCATAAGTCTTACGCCTAGTGGTTGTCAGCATGTTCATTAAAAAGATCTGGATAATTTAATTTCACCGGCAAGCTATGAACACTAAATGGTACCGTGGTCTCTGTCTTTCGGTGTCTCTTTCAAACTGCCAATTTTCATCATCTTATTTTCATGTTCAATCATCTGGAGTCGTTGGCTCTTGTCCCTCACAGCTGCTGGATACATCAACCGTATTAAATGTATGTGGAAACATGTTTTCTCACTGCACTCGCGGATTTAAAGGACAATCATACCAGGACAGAACTTTTAAAGTGTTTGTTTGAGTTATTATAAAATTTTAAGAGCTTAATAAAAATTCATCCTCCAATTTTGTTCACCAATACACCCAATTTCAAAACATTACGGATATATTTCAGCGCAATACTTACACGTGTTCATAGTAACCCATCACGCAAGAATGTTTTTCGGTACCAAACTCCCATTAAAATTATCTTACACATGGATTTGATTCTAGGTCGGCTAATTTACTACTGATGCTTTTACATATTATATAGGTAATTTTAAACCATGTTGAGGAATCTTGTAGGACCGTCCGATGAACCAGAATTTTATCTTTTTACGCCTACACTGAATCAGTAGAAGTAGGTTCCGCGTTGTCATCGCTGGCATCATTTCCAGTATTGGGACCGTTGATGGTAGTCGAGGACAACATTGTATTTGATGTAGTCGATGTCGACGTTGTATTTGGTGTAGTCGATCTCAACGTTGTATTTGGTGTAGTCGATGACAACGTTGTATTTGGTGTAGTCGATCTCAACGTTGTAGTAGGTGCGGTTGAAGTCACGCTCATCTGGACACTTTTGTTGGACCTACGAGCCGCAACCGAAATCGCAACAATACTGCTAACGATCGCAACGCATACGATTAGTGCCACTATGCCAACAACCATTCGGTTCGGCATTTTCGATTTCCTGCGATCACTCCGCAATTGGTTCACATTCTCTGTGGTACTTTCTATCTTGTCCAACTCTACGTTCTGGATTTCAGCCATCTTCGCAACGAGTGGTGTGATTCTGCCACTTTGCACGGTTATTGAACAGTACTGTTGAGCTTTGGTGTTATACAACCTCAATCTACAAGAGCCAATGTTTTACTGATTGCCGAACGTATCCGGGTACGTTTTTATTGAACGATTGAGAAAACAATCATGATTAATTTGTTTGGCAATGGGTAACAGTTCTTATAACTCTCCTAGTAACACATATTGTTTTTTACCTAACGTGGCAAAAAAGCGTATGGGTACCTATGTGCCAGAAGTATGTGTCATACACGAAACTATGTGATTTTTTTTTTTGGAGTTCTACGCTCTGATATCAAAAGCAAAGTTGAGGTAACATTGAATCATGCTTCCACGAGCTACAAGTGTGAATTAAACTCAAATGAAAAAAATTCTTTTACTGTTCATCGGAACGTTGGATGTTTGAAGCAAGGAAGCAAATCACGATGCATAACGATGCCCTCTCCAATAATTATTAACTATTTTATGTAGTGAAAATATCTCATGTACTGTTTAATGGATAGGCATGATTGAAAACGGCCTCGCAGCATTTATTCGTTGTCCTCTAAACTGAAATCGCCCGAGCCGCTTTCACCGTCATCATCATAGTTGTCTTCGTCATCGTTCTCAGTTGTGTGCCGAAACGGTTCATTAGTAGCACTGGTGGTAGTAGATGCAAAAGTTGCATTTGGTGTTATCGAAATTATGGACTTTGGCGATGTAAATGTCATGTTTGATAAGATTGAATTTTCTCTTGTGACCCATCCGGTGGACAAACAAAGGGTCACCAAAAATATCACAATACTGATAACGAAGACAACGCATACTATTAGAGCCACTGTGTTAACCCGGTTCTGCATTTTAGATTTTACACTCTCCAACATCGATTTCCGGCGATCACTGCACGATTGATTCACATTTTTTGTTGTACTTTCTATCTTGGTCAACTCTATGTCCTGGAAGTCGGCCATCTTCGTTAGTTTACAGCTTTGGGAAAACTTTTCACAATTATCGGACAATTCTGTTGCACGTTTTATGTTAAACAACCTTTGTCCAAAAGAACCGATGGTTTACTGAACGATGACTACAACCGGGCGTTTCTGGGTCCGTTATTATTGAATAGATGAATAAAATAACATGATTCACATGTTTGTTTAGCAACAAAGCTGTTATTTCTTAACACGTATTGCCTAAAAAAAGGCGAAATTCGTTGATAACTTAAAAAAAATATTCTGATACTAACTGTAGAGTTCAAATACGAAGGAACATTGAAACACTTTCGACACTTTTTGCCTAGTGTTGGTCATAAACCATCACTAATGGATCTTGGCTTTCGTGATGTTGATGGAATCTCATGTGTTTTCTCTTGCCGACAGCAACAGCAAGGGAACGTAGTTGCCTATTTCTGCAGAAAAAACACACAAAAATATCCAGTTTGATGCCGTAAATTATCGCTGAGGGTAAAATATGTCTTTGTCAAGAAAGCGGCGGCGGCACAAGGTTATTTTAGGCGTTTTGCTCATCTAAATAACACGATGCTGAGTGAAAAACTTTATCGACAGAACAAGACTACATACATACAGTGTGGTACGATGACCCGGCATATATGCAAGCATAGGAAACTATAGGAATGCAAGCATAGGAATACACACTCGAGACAAATACCTGTTTGACAAATTTTATTTCGTTGTTGAAAAACTCTATTGCAATGCGTTTCCCTGATTATGCGCATTTTCAATAAGAAGAAACGAAGGTTTAATATCTTTGCTTTCTAATCTTGTTTCTGCATGTTAAATGAAGTCTTTTGTGGTGTATCAAAAATGTCCAGCTTTTTCTACAATTCCCTTTGTGCAACACATTTCGCTCACAAGAAAAGGAGGGTTTCCTTGGTCAATAAGACATCAAAGAATATTTTTTTTTTGGGGCGAAATGGATGTTGGAAAACCGAAACAAAATAGAACCGATGTCCGAATCGGGATGGGCGTGTTAGTCTTGGAGTTTTTGTTTGATGCTGGTGTGTTGTAAAAGAAAAATAAAGTCCCAACGCGAAGCCAGATGCTGGTTTACGTTATGCTGGTGGGAAATCACCGGGCTGTAAAATCTGTAAGTACAACGCACAAAAACAACACCAAACGCTGTAAACCCCCCGGCAAGTGACGCATCGAGAAATGGCCCGAAGGCAACCCCATAAGCCAGACGGAGTTGGCCAGCGAAGAGAGTAATCGCAGCGAACGGGATAAAATAACAGCTCCATATTAAATATCGCCAGTGCACTTGCGCGATAAAGCAATCTGGAGCAACGGCGCAGAATCCCGTTAGCAGCGGCCGGGAAAGCGGGCGCGGAGCCAATGACCATCGACCGGATTCCTGGAGCCGGGATGCCGGGAAAACTAATGAACCGTTACGTTATTTGCGCCCACCTTCCACCGACCTTCAAAGACTGGCGCGACTCCAGTCTTGCCTTCGTTCACGTTCTTCGCCAGCTTAATGGTGACATCGATACGGCAAGTGGCCAGGAATCGCTGCCAAAGTAAACTGGAACCGGTGGACAAAGGTTGCCGGAAAAGGGCGCGCGATGTAACGCAACGCGAGTTCGCGTGAGGGATTTTGTGTCAGTTCGATCGTTGCCAAACTGACATTCTGTCGTTTTTGCTCCATTTCCCGCACAACGTGCGCTCGAGTTCGCTCGAATAAACATGTTCGTGTTGACAACAGCTCCGAAAATCATCCCCCCACGGCGGGCGTGCGACGCGTTGGAACGCGTTGTGTCCTTGGGACGGAAAACCAGCACACCACGGTTCGCGGATCGTAGATGGAAATGTTTATGGTGCCAATAAAAACGTCTGGCTCCAGGCTGGATGTTGGTGTGAACGAATTGGACTCATGGACGCGTAAACTCAAGGCATTACGGTCGGAATTAGAAACTTTGATTGTTTTTCTAGATCTTTTTCGTCTGTTGTTTCCTCCAACATTCCAAGAGATTGCTCGACGGCGGACGAAAAATCAAATCAACGACAAATTACCTTTTTGGCTCGCATGGTAAGCGTACAACTTGATGGCAGGATATACGATTAAAATTCAAATCAGTACAACATGCTGCGAGACTTGCTAGATTTTTCTTATTTAAATATGGTGTGTATGGACATAAACCACTGCAAACAATTAAACATAAACAATGCGAGAAGAATCAAGACATGGAATCAAATTACAATACTTGTACAGGATGCGAGTGATGTTTTCCAATAGATTTATAAATATGTTTCTCTGGTTTGCGTATAAATCTAAGAGGCACTGAGCACCATCAGAGTATCGTCGAACTTCGCTAACAAATCAATAACTTCGATCGAGTATCTTTAAACATGATTAAAAAATTGTGAAACTGTTGAAATGAAGCGACGCGATAGAACAGAGCAAGCTTCGACAAATAAGTAATGGATATAAATTGTCTGCGTTAGTTGGAGTTGTAGTCGGAAGTGAAGCTTGTAGCTGAGTAGTAATAAAAGATTAAGAGTTCTAACACTGCACAATAGAAACATATTGTTTTTAATTTACTTATGAAATAAAAATTCTTCACACGCCCTATCTTGGTTTTTAAACTTCATGTTTTGTCATGTTTTAACTTTATGCAATGTTTACAAATGTGCTGAAGTTTACAAATAATGCGTCATATTTTTCCTCATTCCGATACAATACAACTCGCAAATTTAGTCGATATAATTGGACCAGAAGCCTTACTTTTTATTTCCTCCCACTTTCCATCAACCAGGCAAAAATGGTTTTCATCGCTACTGTTTGCGAAAAATCCGCCTAAACGGGACAGGTTGCGCGAGGTTGGATGATAAACCAACATTTCATCCGAAGGCGAGCGTTGAGCTAATCATTGAAAAATGAATGAGAACTATGAACCCATGTCTTACCATGCAGGATCTTACGCACAATGGGACAACAGGAATGTCTGCCTGATGTCCCCGACGCGATTGTCGCTTAATGGAGGTAAACAATTTAAAGGATAATTTATCATCTTCCACTTGACAGCGGCGACAACATCGTGGCGCGTACCCTTATCGGTGTAATCTTCATGCTTCTCTGGCGTCTCTCTTCAATCCAGCTTCCTTTTATCGCCGTCTTCGGTCGATTGCCTCCCCGTTCAAAGGTGAATCATTTTTATGCGAGGGAATGTTGTTTTGTAAAACCATTTCTCACCCAATTCAGACAGAATGAAACGGCAAAGTTCAACTTATCGTCACGTGGTCTCAGGAGGTGTAAACTCTATAAACCTTTCTACGCCGCCTCTTTCTCCCTTCTGTACTTCCGGTAATTCTAACAGTTTTCCACCGGAAACGAGCGTCAGAACTACGTTTATTTTTAAAATCTACGAACCTTTGTAACTTCCTTCCGTGCGTCTTTTATTTTGAATTCAACAACAACAATTCAGCACCCCCACCACCGTACTCGCCTCCACGCTGACTGTCATAACTGTCCACTTTGTTACCCTAATCAAATTTTGCGTAATTCAGTGCCGCCGGGCAAAGGGAGACAGGTCCCACACGAAAATGGCAGGTCGGCTGGTCAAATGCGTTTCCCATGCGGCACACGTACACCGGCGTGGGCCAATCATGAAAATGCACAACCAAATGATAAACAATTTTATGCTTTATCGACCACTCCAAAGCGCTTGGTTCCTTCCTTCTGGCCAAGAATCGCCGGCAAATTGGCCGCCCATCGAATCGATTCGCTTTGTCCACCGCAACCGATAATGTGCGTCCGTCTATTCGTGGCACGTGCCGCTTCTTCTCCATTTTTGCTGGCATTTTCGTCGGTCGGTGCAGCCAGCAAGGTAAATGGCCAACGCGAGACGCCAAAGCTACGGACGAGCGCGCCATGAAAGCATAATGAGTCCCCGGCGGGAGCTGCTTGGTAGCGCACTATGGACCGATTCGATTATTGATTATGTTCGCAAAGAGTTCCATCCGGAAGTGCTTCATGCTAACCGACGGCCAGGGCCCATCGATGGCGACTCTGGGAGGATGTAGCAAAAATAAAGACGAAGATAGAGTGCTTGCTGTTGTCTCTCGGTGGTGAGGTTGCGTAATGGCACTTCAGCGGAAACCACCAAGCAACAGGCATCCGAAGGGTCCCTAATGTTCTATTTCCACAAGGGGTTTTTAGGCGAACGATGGGAACGCATAGCTGGGTTTTATTAGCTGCTTGTTAGCAAAACAGAGCATTACGAACGCTATACCCGGGTCTGCCGATTAAAATAAATACTGTTAATGGAATTCCCTCAAAATCCCTATCAACAGATTCTAGCATTCGATAAGACATTCCTTCACTGTTACCCTTGTTTGGTTAGTCATTTGTCCCGTGTTGGGTAATGCCCATTTCCCTATCGAGCGACCTTTGTAACCCATTTTATGCCAAGATGGCCGCGGTCCTGAAGGGCGTCTCATTTTTCCCATCGATCCAGCGTCGCAGGGACAGTTTGAATACAAAGTTTTGGCCTGCCAAGGATGTGATAATTGAATTTAACGTCTTTCCGGCTAAGACACATCATCGCACCCACTCCACCACCGTACTGCTCCCAAACCCAGACCGCATCGGAACGGAATTTGGTCGCTTCTAGACTCATGATTTACGTGCTGATGCAAAGGATGATTTGAGATTACCACCATCACACGCAAACGCTGCGTGCGCTGGCGGCTTTCGGTGACGTTCCGAATGGACCAGTACGACCGTTTTGTTCCTCAAAATTTGTCCGCAGTCAAATGGAGCGTGGCGACGTGCGGGGGCCTCAACTTTGAAACCGCCCACTCGAGGGTGTGATTTATGGGTTTCATTAGAACGAAAAACCGCAACCGATTATTGTTTATTGCAAAAAATTAATTAAAAATCCACCACTCGAAAACCTCACGGCAGCAAAGCGGTTCGGTTTGCGAACCAACCAACCCGGGGTAGAGTTGCGTGATAAATCAAAGCGATTGATTAAACAAAGTTAAGCCGATATTAAATAGTGCAATAAATATTGGCGATATCGGAATTGCTTGACCATCGAAGTAACACGATGCGAGAAACTGAAAGCGAGCTGTGTTTATAGCTGTGCAATAAATGGATTCGATTTAAATTTACATTTGGCACATTTGTAAACTCTCATAAACTTATATACGAGGAAGTTGAACGAACGTTGCTAGAGCTCATAATGAAAAACGGTATTTTAAACATAATTCAAAACTCGCAATCATTTTACATGGTATTCATTTACCGCACGAAATGCTATTATTAAAGATATTCGTTTCCACAACCTTACTTTAATTGTATCCGTGTTTGATAGTGGCATGAGTCCGACGTTGTACACTCGCCAGTGATGTTTTTGGTACGTTTAAATATTTATCCCTTTGTTTGATATGTACATTCCAAACCGTCCTATAAAAATTCTAAACCTAACAATTGTACAACACTTAATCATCAAATTAAGAAATATTTTGCCTTCGTTGATGAAAATTATAAACAAACTTCCCGATTGAACCTTACCTAGGTATTTCATGCTGAAGATGTTGCTGCAATAACTCCCTACCCAGTCAAATCTTGGGCAACAGTGCTGATGATTTAAATTAATATGAACATAGAACGAATAAATTAATATAAACATGCAGGCAAAAATTCACATATTCAAAGACGCGGTCGGACAAAATATCCCAACTTTACGTCGGCTGCTGTGGCTACTGTTGATGGCGTTTTCATGAATAATTCCACCAACTCTCATCCTACGTTCCACCGTCAGCGCCAACGCCCCATAGAGCTTGACAACGCAATTTACTTGCCACAATCCTCAAAGGCGGGTGGGTTGGCGTACTGTCAGTGAGCCTGGGAAAAGTTTAATAGTTATTAAAATGAGTACTTCCATCTTAGAATCTCTTTCTCACTCTCGATTTCTTATTCTTACACGTTTTCTCTCCATAAGTAAGCGTGATTCTGGTTGCACGGAAAAGTTTCGCCAAGAACGAAAGCAGTCGTCTGCGGTGGGAAGAAGAAACCAAAGAGACACACACTCACACATATCTAGCACATCGCCTCGGGTGTGGCGCGAGGTAATTGTAATGTAAGATACCGGAAAATCCTTCCCCACAGCATTCTAGCCATCCGTTGGGAGCGCTCGTGTTTTCCCCGGTCCGTATAGTCGTGCACGTGTACCCTTTGTATCGCCGTACACCGTTTGTCACGGCGGGTGAAAGTGCAACATGGCGCAATTTACAAGTCTAATATATGTACCGGCTTGATTAAAGCGTACCTGCGCAAATATTTAATCACTCCTTCCCAGCCACATGCGCAAACACGCTGGGGTTTTTTTTTCTTCGTCAGCACGCCAAAAGGCTTGGAGCAAGTTTTCCCGAGCTTCCCGCAAATATATCGCAACAGATCGCTAGCGCCCCGGAACTGGAAAGATGATTTCAATTTGCTGCGTAATGTTAATTCTGTTTCGGCTTCTCGATTCCCCTAGGGGGGAAGGAGTGGCCCTAACTTTTTCCTCCCATCCAAATCTCTAGCCAGATGTCAAGGAAAAGGGAGTCGATGTGCCGAGATCGGGAGACATTATCAGCACGTATGTTGTATAATGACGCATTAGCTACGCAGCGCCACCACGCAAACGACGCAACAACGCCATGCCGAGTGTTGTTTGGGTTTATGTTGAACGATTTTACAACTCGTGGAATAATTTAGCTTCCAGCGGGTTCAGCTCGAGCGGAACCGACCGGAAATGGGGCAAAGCAAACCGGGTGCCTTGAGGTGGCTGTTAGAAGTTTAAGCAAAAGTGTGATAAGTAGGAGAAGTTACCCGACCTCGTAGTACCTCTAAGAAGTACCGATTCTCTAACACCGCCAAATTAAGAGATGCAAGGTTCAAGCAGTTTGAATGTTGGGGGATTGTCGAAAATAAAGAAAATATTCTTAGAGACACACTGGAACATACAGCCGTTGCCATCTATATTTGACTCTAACCCACGCATGATTGAAATAACCAGTGAAATAATCAGTTTTTGACTCTTGATCATCTGGTTTTGTTCAAACATTATTTTATAAAGCTGCCTACAAAAAGGAAATGAGGCAAAATTATTAATCAATTAAAAGTTTGGTAGTGACCAAATTTCAAAAATATACAGCAGTGGTAGCAAATTTCCAAATGCAATCAAAAATGTACTAAAAAAATGTGTAAAAATTTTTCATAACATTCAAAGCAAGTTAATGTTTATTGTTGTTGCAGTGTAACTAGTTAGAAAACCACAATTATCCTTTATATTTTCATGTTTTCGGCAAGAGACAAAATCTGATGACTTAGAGACAAACTGAAATGCAATAGAAACAGAAGCTGTTGAGCTATTTCAAAACATGATGCTTTGAAGCCAACACCACCTGCTTTCAAGACAAAGTTTAGTGGCAACGGCTGTAGCCATGTAACAAGAACAGCGCAGAACAAATTTGTAAGTCAGCCTTATTTTGGCTGTTTGGAAGACCTTCTACGTTATGCGTTAATAACAAGTTATGTGCGAACATTTTCAGTTTTATTTCAACAACATTGCTTAATAACAAACATTTTTACCAAAAACATTTATCAAAAAAACAAAAATGTTAACCACTTATCAAATTTTTCATGATATATTTAATATACATTCGAGAGTAGTTAAAAAATGAAAAGCGCGATTACAATAACAACAGATTATTGGATCTAATATATTTAAGTTATATTTCATTATAATATAACAGGTAATCAGCCAAAGTTCAAACTAACCTTTACTTCACTATTTCACCCCAGGTTTGCAGTTTTCGTTTCTTTCGCAAGCTTAGCTTCGAATGCTGAGAGCGCTATTGAGCCGACTGTAGTATCTTCAGCATGTCCATAAAAAACGAGCCCTTAAGCTAAGGGATCATCTATCCATTTGACAGAGCAGTTGCATTTGAAGAAGTCGTGCCGCTTTAGATTGCCTCCGGTGTTATGAAGATGTTCGCGACTCGTCGTGCAATATCCAAGCGCTATGGCACAAGGTTTCCGGTAGGGGTTATCATTTGTAGAACCGTCTACTATCCCTAAAATTAGTGTCGAACCGAGGATACAGCCCCCGTCGGGGTTCTGTTTAAAGTGGTGTCACTAACCCCACGCTGAGACACTCAGCCAGATAGCAGCACATAAGAGGCAGGGTAACTTGTTTTGCGTCGGAGTTGAATGTAGCACATGGGCCTGAGAGCACATAAATGCCGTCGCCAAGTGGGCTGAGGCACTTGTAACAAGATTTTTTGTTTTGCCACAAGGATCATTGAAACACGAAGGTCTCTGCCGTGGTGTCCTGGCGGGAGCAAAGATTGCAAGACGATAAAAATCACGGCATTCAACGCACTCTCGCTACGCTGATACCGTGCGGAGTTGGAGAGCGAAAAGTGAGGTGCGAATTTGCCTCCTACATAGGAGTTGCTATGCTGTAATGTTGTTTGCACGTTCGTCTTCACGGGCCGAAAAACTTGCGGCACTCAATGCTAGCAAGGCGTGAAGCATACATCTTGCAATTATTCCACGCACGTTCAAAAACGATAATCTTCTTCTGCGGTGGAAAGGGAATGCGATTGAAATTACAGACTAAATATCAGGACAAAAACTTATGGTTATGATTTTTCGCCCCCACATACAGCTTTTTTCAACGTAGAATTCCAAGATTGCGGTAAGAAACTAATAAGCGGCATATTTCGGTTAACAGTTTGCGCTCCTTAATGGTAACGCAACAGCTATGGCATGGTAACATTACTGTTCAACAAAGCCACATTGAATATACCAATACTTATAGTCGTTGCTACCTACCTCCTTCTTCATGGCGTAATCATGTAAAAAATCATGATAAGGTAAAAGTAAAAAAATCATGATAATAGGCACAAGTTAGTTGTAATGCACAAATGAATTAGTGTTTATTGTTGTGTTAGCATAATTATCTAGAAAAATCATAGTTACCCTCTTTTTCCATGTTTTCGACAAGAGGCAAAAACTGATGAATTAGAGACAAAGTCAGATGCTATTGAAGAGCTATTTCAAAGCTTGATGTTTTAGAGACGACATTATGGGTACGGCTGTATTTAGGTTCGTCCAGTAATGAAAACAAAAATAAATATTTTTTTTTTAAGTTTCAAAGCTTCTTATTATTGTTCCAAAGGTGAACCAAATATTAGGATATTTGATTATACACACCGACATAGCACAAGCCATGATACTTTAACTTATCAAATGAACACAGGTAAAATCAAGTTGACCGTGTCTTAATCCTCACATAAAACAGCAAGACCCACCGCTAGTCATTACGAAGTTCATGGCAACGATATACATTTTCCTCTTGTCATTAAATCTGATTGTTATTATTTTCCCAAAACAACCGAATGGACAATCATAGATCCCTAGACAACGGAACCACCACAACTCTCGTTATTCCTCCAAAAAATAAACTCTCCGCTAGTCGTTGATTCCATTATCAAGATCACGATCAAAAATCGCAACCGGAGGTTGCCTCTTTTCCCTTCTCCGTTTTGCGAAAAATGGGTTGGCATACTGTTCCATCCTGGCGCCTCGTTACCATCTGTTGGTCTCATTAAAAAAAAAATAACGAAGACTTTGCCCAGGCCCACCGATTTTCCTTCGGTGCTGATGATGCTGTTCGTTTCGATCGAGAGGACCTCGTCACCGTTACTGCACTTAACATTCAACACTCGTTTTTCGTCTCGACCAGTCAAGGCAGCCGGTCAAGGATAAACAAAGCCGTGATTATGGAAAACAGGGTCCACTCTCGGCATTGTCCGCAGAGCGGCGTTTATTCTTAATGCTCGTTCCTTGCAACTTGGTGCCGGGCGTCGAATGGCGTTGAGAGGCGGTATCCACGAGTGGGTATATATAGTTTTAATGTGTTTCCTTCTCGGTGTATCACGTTGTTTGGTACTCATAAATATTTATAACCCCTGGAGGTACTATTTCTCCCCCCCCTTATCCCCAGCCCTCCCCGTTGGGGTGTGAGATCGGGTGTGAGATTGAGCCGAAAGAGTTGTTAAGATGCTTCATTGTTGCGTAAAAAGCCTTAATACTTTGCAGGCAGAAGGAACCAGCGTTTTATGTAGAGGCGATAAAGAACTGAAAGAGCAGGTCTGTTTTATGCTTTTTGTCAAATTGGAATATAGTGAACAGAAAAGTAACCATTAAACTTAACAACCCACAAATTTATCAGGTGAAGTTATGATTTCATAAACTAACTGTACCTAGAAAACCACCTAGAAACGTTCCATTACTGCTAGAGCAAATGGAAGGTGAAACTGTACGCCAGTACACTCCACGTCTGCAGAATTGCACTCGTTTCAAGCAAAGTAATCTTGAGGATTGCCTGGCAGCCGCCTTTATTTGAGATATAGACACTAATGTTCCGCTATTCAACACCATCATGTGAGGATAAGAGCTCTTCGAATGAAAGCCTTTTTCGTACGGCAATGAACCCCTTACAATACTCGCTCGAACAGGCTTATACCAGACGTTATTGCCCGGAGCGACTCTACACTTTACGCCACCTTCACCAGAAGTCCAACAAGTCCAACCGCTTCTAGCCATCGACACCTTCCTCTTGGCCAGTATCCTTTCCATTCAAAACAACCATCATCATCATCATCATCATCATCACCCCCATCGTCATCCACTTTCCCATCAACACTCGACGGGGAGCAGTAAGAACAAAAAGAAAAGCTAAAGCCTACAGAGGAACGTTTGTCTCGTCCCTTTGTTCATCGGAAGGCGCACCTTCGAGGTGCAAGTTTTCCCTCGCGATGTTCTCTGCATGTTCGAGTGGAAAGGATTTGCGGGAAACGAAGCCAGTTTGATAACAATCGAACACCGCTTGAATAGCGAGTGGAGTTTTTTGTTTTGCTTGTAAGCTTTCGTGCGTGGATGAAGGATAAACTTTAGGAGGGGAAAAAAATAAATGCGAGAACATGGAAGGAAAGCGACTCGTGTTCGAGTTCCGATCAATCGATTTTTACCCTTCAAGGGAGCAATCAATTGGCCGTTTTTCGCGGTTGTTTGACTTCAATCAATTGAGTTTTTGGAAAAGTTCAGCCATTTAGACAAACTGGCGCCCGGGAAACGCATGCATCCACACATAAATTCGGTCAAAGAACTGGCATGTTTCTTGTGAATCATTTCACCTTGATGATGCTAGGCAGGGAAGAGAAAACGGCGCAAGATACCTTCATTTTATCGCCCTTAACATTCCGAAACAAATGTTTCTTCGGCGTCCCCTGCCAAAACACCACCCACTCGGGCAGGCCGGCAATTCAGCCATCTGTAAACAGACACATTTTGAATTAAACCAACGAAAACGCTTACCCACAGGAATGTGGGAGGAAACCCATTTAAAAAGTTAAGTAAAATCGATCGTTTTCCAAGCGTTCCAAGGAGCGTGAACGACGAAAAGCAGACCTCGCGGTTGCTCCGCAAAGCACACACATTTAGCTAAAGGTTCTTACCGTTCTCGCGGACCAAGATACCTTTCGCCCGCTTTCACGGCCAATTTGTGGCGAATGTTTAGTTCTGCGAAGCAGAAAAATGTAGCCGAGCCAGCCGTTTTACCGATGGTTAGCGATTTTTGGAGCGATGAAGGGTGGGGTTAAACATATAAATCAATTATTCACGTTTTTCGAAAGTTGACTTTCTTTCTCGAACAGCTTTAGATTCTTTCGACGTACTTTCAGTGAGGGTGTGTGGGTGTGAGGGATTAATTCATCGGAGAAGTTAACGTACTACGGAAAGCATGTTTCACACACGGACTTCATGAGCACGATGTAAGTAATATAGATGATGTTCTCCGTTCGATAGAGTGAAGATTTATGTCTCTTAATGTGCTACCATTTAATGTTTCCCAGCGTTCCCTATTGGGTTTTCTAACCAAGTAAGGATCCCATAAAACTTTCTTTACTGGCGTTGATTTTAGTGCCCTCGACTACACACCAAACATCTCCAACTTGTGCTCACAAACTTACCAAATATCGTTTCCTCATAGCCACACTAAAATGGTCACTTTTACCGTCTTCCAACATCAGACGAAAAAAATGCTAGAATGTTTCCCCGCGTATAAGATGGATGGCATTCTTTTTTCCTTCATTTAGCATAAATATTTATGGATGAGTGAAACGTGTGTAAAATACCTGTACCGCGCTGGAGCGTGCACATTCAGATTCGCTTACATGTCATGTTCTCGTCGCAAACATTCCGTTTGATCACGACAGTGTTCCCGACAGCGTACAGTTCTGGGAAGGCGAAGACACCCTGGATCCTGGGACACAAAAGTTGGTGGCTGAGGATGCTTTTTTCTTCTATTTGAGCACCGTCCGAATCGAGAAAGCTGTTTGAAGTTGAAAGGTGAAAACTTTTGCCCAGATACAATGGGAATAATGAATTGGTTTGAATCACCCTCGAATGAATCGTTTGCAGGATTGAAGGCTCAAGGAAAGTGCGTGGAAGGTAAAACTATTACAAAGGAAAAGTTTATCCTCTATTTTAACCGTACCCGATTTGGCCATGGGATGACTTTCTGTGGAAGAAAAACTCTATTTTTTTCAATGGACTTCAAGAGTAAGCAATAAAAACCACATCACCCGTCTTGGGACTAGCATTTTAAGCATTTTGAAGTATTTTCTTTATCGCCTTTTGACTTACAATGAATGTTGAATTGCAATAAACCTTCATTTAATTAAGGTTAATGGGTTCTTCTTCAACACCTTTATGATTTCCATCATTATTCATTTGACCTAAATATTCGTTTTTTCTTTAAAAAAACTGGCTTACGAATTTATTTGCTCACGTCTACTTTGTACGTATATTGCAAGCCCCAGATGCAGATAATATTTCATAGCCACGCTAATCTTTGTATCAAGCGCAATGGGTAAAAGGGCAAAATAAATCTCTGTTGATGTGAAAAACTCGTTTGAAGCTGTTCAAATCTCATCGGCACGTACCCAGGTGAACCCAACACCGTGCTGCTAGTGAAGAAAAATAGCGTGACAAGCCAGGACCGGGCTCACAATTCACCAACTTCAAATTGCTCCTAATCCGAGCTTTGCTTCATTCCACACCTTTTCCATGCCGCTTTATTCACTTCGCAAACAGCATCACCCACTGGAAGCATCTCTCTCGCCATTTAGTAGCTGTTGGTGAAAGATTCTTTTCGATTGTTCTTGTTAAGGGAAATTCATCTTCCAATTGGTAGTCGCTGCCATCGCACCTCAAAGGGGTGGGGGGGCGGAATTGGTGCGGATTGAATATTTATGAGACACCACGATCGGTCGGCCTATGGTTTTCCGGGCGCAAATATTACTCCTCTCTTCGGTACGCACGATACGTGTACACAAGTATGCATAATTCAACCGACGTTCGAGCGAAGCCAAACTCGGTCCCGTTCGCAGTTGGAAAAAGGGAAAAACCAGCAAGGCCGTAGATAAGAAAACATTTGAGTGTCATTTGCACGTCTGTTTGGCTGATTGTGCGTGTGTGTGTATGTGTGTATGTTCTATAGAACGAACACCCTTAGGGCAGGCGTATCTCCACCTCTGCGGCTTAGTTTGGCACCAGGACACCAGACGGTGACGCCATTGCCATCGACCGAAAACGGTTCATTTTCGGCAAATGATTATTGTCCGAGAGCGGAAGCGCTATTTGGCGGAAAATCGTTCCGGTCTGCAGCGAAAGAAGAGTCAACTCCGCCTCCGACCAACTGTCGCCAGCCGGATGTGTGTTGCTTCGGAATTATCGGAAGCTTAAATCGCAATCACGGCACGGTGCGAGCACGTTTGTCGTTTTCCGGTTCCGGCATTTGGCGCACCAGGCCATCCGAGAGGCGGGTTTTTTTTTCTTTGTCCGTATGCATTGCCGAACCTTAAACCTGAAATATTAGAAATCATCGAACACACAACGATGGCACAGTCAACTCCTGCAAACAATATGTTTTCGGAGGGAATTTTGTACTACAATTTGATATAACTACAATGAAACTATTTTGTTGTTGAGTGTTTTGTACAAAAGCAAACATACCAGTTCGACAAATCATTTTGGAATATTCCATTTTTCCAGATTTTCGAGCGACATTCATTGTTTCAAGTAGAACCATAATTTGATATGCTTTTAGCTCACATTTATATAAATTTTAATTGTAACCATGTGTTAAAATAGTTCTGTAGTTCATCGATTCATTAAATTTAAATATTTGATGTGTAGGGCAAATGAGTTCGTTCAGTTTAGATGAAACTTTAAATGTTCAAGATTAATGCTTTCAAGTGGCTCAAAATGTCTACATACATTAAATGTACAATTTACGGATACTGTTTAATATATTTAAATTATTTTTTAAATATTAAAACGAGAAACGTGTTCCATCGGCGTTCCTTATAAAATCCATTTTAATGGCCAAGTCTCGTTCAAAATTGTGAATCAAATGCCATTTATTTCCAAAAAGCAAAGCGTATTGCGCTTCAGTTTAGACTTACTCTCCGAATTTGACAGCAGTTTATTGCGTCCACGAATGATGTTTAATCTCTGCGTTTGGACATAAGCTCTGATGTGACACACTTGATCAAGTTGAACCTTCATAAAAGCATTGCTGAATTATGGCACTACCATAACATCCATTCCGGGCGACTGTTGTCGGCCTACACCGCGGCAACCTTAGGCCCGCCATTGTCATCCAAACGTAATGCACACACACAGACACAGACACAAACACACAGCCACTCACTCGACCCAGCCCGGACCGTCAATGCTTCATATGTCAATTTATTTCCGGCTCATAAAAGAGATAAACGAACCCAATTACACAACAAAAAGCCATCCATAATCGGTGCCGTGGTGTGCGCGTGTGTGCGTGTGCCTGGAGAAGGCGTAACTCGATGCATCTGTCGATTTCCCGATCCCGATGGAGGCGCCTGGTTGCGCGTGGAGTCGCACTGCGCCGTGGTTCAGAGTCACATAATTTTTATTGCTAAAAAGAGAGTAAACAAATCAAAACAAACGATGGTTGAATTTTGCATTCCACTCGCATCGCCCTAGTGTGTCTGCATTGCTTTCGCCAGATGGGCTTTTTGCTTACTTTCGCACCCCGCACCCTCGCCTTTTTCCCCGCATGCGGTCGTTTGCGGCTCGAGGATGACTTTTTTATCCAGCGCTATTTGATTGAATGATGAGAATTATGTTCACCGTTAACGGTCCAGTGCGTTTCTGTAGTGCGTGTGCGAGTTTGTATATGTGTGTGTGTGTTGGTGTATGTTTGGAAAAGGCCACAGAGAAGATGTGTATGAATGACATGCGGCTTTCGGAACCTGAAGGAAAACTGATCCCCGTTGGAGGAAGTGAAACCGGGCCGTTCCGCCCGCCCGTCCGTGGGAGGGGGCGGCTCATAATGGCCAGTCGTTCGGAATGACTGTAATAATACGAGCCTATAGCTGACACATGGTTCATTTTTCATTCCGACACTGATTGCCGACCAGACCGTAGTAAAATAAACGTGTCCGACACCCCCGACTCCCTTTTTCGCCGAACCCGTCGAGCAACGACGTTCATTGGCGTTCTCCTGGCGTATCGGGCCGGTCGGATCTTTTACCATGGATCGGTCACACGGAACCCGAGGCGATATTTGAGAGACCTTTCGCTTTATGGCCGCAATCTCCCTGCCCGGTCCTGCACGACGAAAGTGCTCGACCGGCGGACGAATTCGTTTCAACCTGTATCCTTGCTGTTGTTGCTGCTGTTGCCGGTAAGAGCGACGGGTTCGGCCTAGCGACCGGAGCATCCGAACCGTTTCCCAATGAAGCTATTATCGGTGCGGAACTTATCGGTAACGGGCAGCAATTTGTAAGGCCCGTAGATTGTGTGCATCGTGCTGTCAGTTGGCGAAATTGTCTTCTAGAGATGGCACCGGAGCGAGTTAGGTCGCTAGCATTTGTACTTTTCATTGGTTTGATGTTTCGATTTAATTAAAATTATCGAGGTAAGCAGGCATGAGCCTTGTTTTGTCCTAGGTTTTGTTACGGTCGATTACGTATTTTGCTCATAAATTGGTTCATCGAATAGCAACGTTAATGTAATGAGAATGAGAGAAAGAGCGAAGCAATGAAAGTTTACTATTTATTAATTATTATTATATTTATTAATTATTATTATATTTATTAATTATTAATATTTTATTCGTTTCTACCTTTCATTTATTTGCTACTCCGAAAAATATTAAATTTTACCAATTTTTGGATAATAACTGATAAATGAAACCAGTTTTCTATACAAAAATTTAATAATTTAAGTTCATCATACACTTTTGCATGAGTTTGTTACATGTAAAACGAAGGCTGGGGTTTAAAAATGTGGATTGTAATACTTTTTTTTTAATTTGAGCTGTACTTCTATTGTTTGGTGCCACCAACACATCCCTTAAATTCTATGCTTCAATGCTCTCTATTCATCGAATCTCACAGGGTATCATTAAATCGAATCTGTAAAATGTCACATCTATTCTGTTGCAGAAAATAGATTCCAACTCCTGCACTGATGAACAGCCACATTCTGTATCGTCGATTCCCAATTACCTCAACCACCTATCAACGTCATGCCGTTTCGCACAGCTGCGAGCAAACTTTAAACTATCTTCTGGTACCGAAACTGTCTCCGAAACAATCGCATGTGATCGGGCCGCATTCTTCACACTGCACATCGAGCGGCACTGGAGGAAAAACTCCACCGACTGGCTGGTATTGTTATGCTAGTTTTACGTCACCTTTTTTCGCAACGAAGCGTTCGGGGAGCGTCAGTTTTCCATCCAAGGGAAAACTTAAAGCGCTCGAAAATAAGCAGAATACAACCGATGACGATCGTCTTCCCGTTGGAAATGGCAAAATCATTGCGATACCAATCGAAGCCACTCCCGTTCGGCGCGCGAGAAAGAACGACGGGACGAGAAATTTCGACATCTCTAAATCGGTTCAGAATAAATTGAATTTCAAATGAAGCTTCCCGAGGGCTCGCAAGCCAAGCGCCGGGAAAGTGGGCGACCTGTGCGGAAACGAGGGCTGTTTGCCATCGAAAAGGGCTCGGAGGGGCGGACGGAAGGGTTCGCTTCATGGGAGCAGTTTTATTTAAATGGAAAATCCACCAAACCCATCCGACGATACGCGTAGAAGCCAATCAGCAGATCTGCACTCGCATCTTCGCTCAAGTGCGAGGATAGAATAAAAGGAAAAAATTTTCAAAAGAACATCATTTTTCAACCCTCGAGCTTAAGGAGTCTGAACACTTTGACCTCAAGCTTTACCCGTTTCTCCTTCCCCGCGGGACGAATTGACGCCATCACCGCCATCCATCGATCAGCTTCGTCGGAAGACAGGAGGAGACACAGTGAAATAGCAATCAGCCAAACCCGGGAAAAGCGGATCGAAAACCCACCCCTTTTTAAATCCTTCATCACCGCGGGCACCAATGGTGCTTCGCTTCGACTAGCGATAAAGCACACGTGGGTGGATCTCTCCTACTTTGGGCCCGAATATCGTGCTGTGCCCCTAAGCGGAAGCCACGAGTGTCCCTGCCCCGCTGGCAAAGGGCTGGCCTGGTGCTGGCCGGATGAAGGCGGTGAGATTTATGAAAAATTCAAATCCAATAATATCACATTTTGAAACCGTGTCCCCCAACCCGATGGCGCAGCAGGTTCACCCAATTGCTTCCCTCGTCCGTGCACTGTCTTTATTTTTCGGAATCATTTATTTGCACCCTGCCGATTTCTTCCGAATGGAAATGGAAGATATTTGTACGGCAATATGCAACTGCAGATTCGATAGCAAACCACCGTCAACCTAGCTGCAACTGAAAACGGTATCGGATGTTAAGCTTTCGGTTTCTTTCCGTGTCGCCCTTTTATTTGTGTGCCTTGCACACCGCCCCATTGGAGAGTCCGAAATGTCTGCAATATCCTCCCCGAGGACAAATATGTTGTTCGATGCTCCGTTTTTCTTGCCAAAGGGAATTCGTTACCACTGGATTGGTTATCCGTGGCCGAAGCTTTCCCGTAACGACCTGGGGCAATGTAACAGAGGGCGGTCAAAAAATTCCCACCAGCAAACCCCACCGGGGAAAGGTAACAGAAATTGCTTTTCCGTACTTGCATGGTACTCCACTCCCTCCCGCTCGCTATTATTACCCACTCGATCATCCACCGTACCGACGCGTCATTGGTTTCCGTATCCTTTCCGGAGTTTGTGCAAGCTCAATGGACGCAACCCAACCCGTGTGGAAGGTGGAACACGATCCGGGAATTCGGTAAAACTTCCCTCCCTCTCCCCCACACCAATGGCGGTGGTGTGGTTGGGGGAGGCAGAGTCACACCACGGTACATCTCCGATGAGTTGTAATACATTTCCTATTAGCAACATGTCAGTGTCGATGCTCGTGTGGTCATGTGCAACCGGAGCAGTGTCCATATTGAACTCCGGGGGTGAAAAATTGCACACACCCCATGCATGCTGCACAAAACTCCTTTTTTTTAAAAAGATGTAGCTCACCACGCCACTGAGTTCCCGAACAATTGGTTTTTATTTGTCCGATGCGTCCATGAAGTTGAAGCATGGAACGATTTTTCAGTCTCAAAACGATTGCTTTGTGTGTGTTCAAAAAAGTGACGGTAGTGGAATGGATTTTCAGGTACAACACGTCATTTATCACCGACTCAAATACATCTCTTAAAAACTGAAAAGTGCAAACTACTACCCAACACGTTTTGAGTGGTACATTTAACCATTGTAATACAAAACCGACGGGTTTCTGCAGTGTCGGATTCATGATTCATATCAGCAAATGAATAATTCGCAACGATGCATCAAATTAGCCTAAGTAATCAACGCTAATCGCCTACCACGTAACTTGAGAAACATTAATTAAAGTTTTCATTTTCCATGGAGCTCTCGCTTATGGGATGTTAATAATTTATTCAAGCGTTCCGGTACGGCATCTCGCCATGCGAATACGCAATTACCGGCGGTATTTCGAGCAAACCTTGGGGAACGGAGGGAAACAGAGAGAAAGAGAGAGCGAGAGGGGCAGAAGAGTGGCGTTATGTTTTATTCAGCAGCTCGCCCAACGCTCGGTCAAGCTTTATCTATTTACGCGAAATAATTTAACCTTTTTTTTACATAGTTCATAGTACGGGTTTCCACCTACCTCATTTAGTGACGAGTGAGTTTGGAAATAAAGTATTTCGCTGGAAAAATAACCCAAGGTTACACGGGGTACGAAAAAAAAAATAGCACCGCACCCACTCACGGCAGCGTGAAGGATTTATTCGCCAGCCGATTCGTCTGCACACGTCCTTATCAATCACTCGACTCGGCTCTTCCGTCTTGCCGCAATCTAAGTAAAAACACTACACCAAGGAACCGGTTCATTTCGCAATGGGCACTTTTAGGAAAAGTCCACCCGAGGCGGGGATCGCATTTCTCATCGCATTCCATCCAGCGTGGTTTTTATCTACACCGAGCGCCGGCCAGTAGTGGCCAACGGAAAAAAGATAAATGATAGCGCCAGACCAATCCGGACGACTGGCTGCCTGGAAGGAGAAGAAACATTAGGATGGCATCCACGGGGGTGGGGGGTGTGGTATGAGAAGCGACGGCAAATACCTATTTATGTGCTCGGCGTTAGAACGGATTAGTTTGTTGTTCCATCTTTGATAACTGAGTGCTTGCTCGTGCTGTAGCGCCACATTCCGTTCCGTTTGCCGAAAGCACAGACTTCCATTTGTCCCGTTGTTTACTAGCTGCTCTCCTTCTGTTTATTATTTTTCCAATTCACAGTCTTACTTTTTCCTATTCACAGCCTTCACAGCTGTGCACGAGAAAGAAAAACAAGGATTTTGGACGGTTTTGTGCAATCACAATAAATAGAGTACACGTACGAACACGCTGGCACGCTTTTCCACGCTGCACATTCGACGCTGGCGTGCAGGGATAATAATGACAAAATGCTGTACCGGGCGAGACAAATCCGCCTCCATTTGGCCGCCGTATGCTGGAGGCGTTTTTCCCGGCCCAGCTCGAGGGAAAACATTTTAATCGGCTCATCGCACTTAGTGCAGCGAGCTAGAATAAATGCATCAGGCCACGGTCGGTGCATCAGCTCCGGTGCGCGCCAAGTTCTCTGGAAAGGATGGAAGAAACAAAATCGAACAGAGCGTTCACTTGCCAAACCAGCTGGAGCGAAATTCTGTAAATCAGTCCAGCACATCAAGTTAAAGGCGTGTGCAATGTGTTTACGTTACGATTCAACGGAATTTCCACCGGATTATGGATGGATTCAAACATAACAAAGCGACACCCGGCCGCCCCACGCAGCGTAATGGATTTTTCCACGCCATGACGATGGCGATGACGGTGGTTTACGGCTTGGCCAAACAGAAATCTAATTTCCTTCGTACTGCGCCCACTGGACGCAGGGCTGTTAGCAGCTAAGCCACTAGCTCTAATTCGATAGCGGTGCCTCGTCTGGCGAATCGAACTCGGGTACGATTCGTTCACGAAGATGTTTGCATTAAAATTCAATCAAGCACATGTAAACAAAACGAACCAACGCGACGACTTGCTTTTTTCCCTCTAGTTCTGGAGCTGCAAGAAAATTGGGGTCGCCTCGAGTGGAGTTTGCTATTGAAGCTTAATTAAACTATACGTCTGTGGCAGCCGGTGCCAGGTCATTGGTCTGTCGCCGCTGTCGATTTTGTTAGTTAATTAAAATAAATCTTTCATGAGCTCCAGCATCTCGGGATGTTTCGGTAACTATTTGATTCGGAAAACCATGAAATTGTATTGGTGTTGTATAATAATTTGAAGTTGTATGATAATTTGAAGAGATTGATTGTTCATGTCATAAATATCCAACAATGGCGTTCTGTGAGGGATGACTTTTGCAGTTACAAATGTAATCTATAATTTTTAACCGTTCGGTTAGCTGTATTCATTACACTTACACTTCATTACACCTACACATTCTATCATTATATTGTGTATGTGAACGTTAATGCTAAAATTTTCATTTAATTTAAGTTGTTTTGAAACTTAAATATGACTTCTATGACATATGTTCGTCTATTTTTACCATAAAGAGCGGTCGCGGTCACTTTAAAAAAAAAGAGCCAAATCGACATAGTGTCATTTTAGTATTATAGGCGCTTGATAGTTAAAGATCTTAAAATAACATAACTTTTGGAAAATAATCTTTTATGTGTACACAATGAATACATTGACATTCATGCTATAGTGACAGTTAATTATCATGAAAAGTTGTTGAAAACTCATACATTATTTGTAACACGCGTAACAGATCGTAATTAGACTAACTACCATCCGTCAGTTTAAAATAAGTGTAAAAACGAAAGCCTCAGAAGAAAACCATGTTTACGTGACTTATAGATGCGGAAAAAATTATAAAAAAACACTTTACCAACAATAACACAACCTGACACATAGGTATTTGTGAGCATTGTCCAGGGAGTCACTTATTTTTTGTCTGTAAAATAGAAATTCTGTTACCCTCTCGCTCAAAAAACCAGCACCATTATGGTACCATTTGTCACGTTCTTAGCCACACCATTCGTTTCTATCATCCTTGCTTCACTTTAGCCACCGGACGAAAACGTGAACAACGCTCGCAGGCTGAAACTTTCTAATTCGGCAGTCATTTCTCATTCAGTGCCTAACGATTGCTATCTCGCCACATGCCACGTTCACGTTTTTCTTTGTGCGTGGAACGGAACGTTTGCTTTAAAGCAAAGAACGTGGTATCATGAAAAAATGGAATGTGTCACGTTATCTTAAACCATGAATTATTTACCTGCGCGTGAACCACCAGGCGCCTCCATCGAAGGCAAGGATCGCCTTTTGGCGTGCCGAGCGCCACGTTTACGCTGTCCAGCGCCGGCCGCAGGTGATAAATATTTGTAAAATTAATAAAAGTTCCCCACAGAATCCGGAGCGGTGCAGTTTTCTACACTTTTCGTCGCGCGACGCCGCTTGGCTTGGTTGACCAATGGTCGAAAGAAATGATGGAAAATCGCTGCGCTACGGGATTCACTTCACAGCCTTTTAATGTCCCATCGGAAACCATTGGCCGGTCGTGCTTGACTGCTTTTCCCACGGCATAAATCTTTCGAGCGGGCTTTTGTTCCCTTTCTTTACGATTTTTCATAGGCCATCCGGGCCGCGGGATATACGAGTAACGAAGTAGAAAAAACCTTATCCTTCTCACGTACCAAAGGCCACCCTGGATGGCAGCAGCCCCATGCAAGTGTATGGTGCCGTTTCGTTGAGTCTTTTTGGTTTTGACAATCTCCAGGGATTCTTTTTTTTCTAGGTTTCCGTGATGAAGCTCCGAGATCGAGCTGGAACGAAACGAATTTTCAATTCGCCACCAAACCAAGTCGGATAATCTCCTCTGACCCTCGACCGCCACGCCACAAAATCATTCATTGAACCGGAAAAGGATAAGAGTCATGGTGGGCGGCTTTTTTACATCGAACCCATCGTGCCCTATTTCGGTGCCCTCTTATTCGCTCGCTTGCGAGAGTTATCGTCTTACCGAGCATCCTTTTCGATCATTTTCTCTGCGTTTCTAGGCTTTCCACTTCGCACCGGACGCGGGAATCGACCCCTGAAAGCTCGAAAAGTGGTCGCCCTCGCCGAAACGAAATCGGAAGCTCGTGCGAATCGCAATGTGAGCTAACCGTGAAAAGTAGGGTTAGAATCACTCGACATAATCCCACCACTTCCTTCGCTTCCTCGCGTTCCATTTCGTCGCAAGAAGGTATTTGTGGAGATTGCAGCATTCCGCGAAAAACCCTCGTCGAACGGCGACCAGAAACGAACCAAAAAGGCAAGGAAAAGGTCACCCGGGGTTATGGGCCGATTGAAAAGTTTTCTACGGGTTCCGGCTCTATCAACCGCTGGGACAAACCAACGGAAAATGTAAGGCAGTGGAAAAAAGTGTACCATGATTTATAGGGGATTTATTAATTAAACGATTCCGGTGCGGTCCTGGAAGTCGCTTACTTTTGCGCTCGAGGTCATCGGCAGGTCCAGGGTCCGCATTACCGTTGATTTGTAGCAAGGAAGGTTGGAATTGATTATAAAATGCACACTACAGTAGGTTTTTTGTCTCGGACAAGTTATTAAATACTTTCGAAAACGTATTGGAATTTTTGACACTGAAATTCTACATTTCAATTTCTTTTCAAAACAGAAAAATGATAGATAGATTCAAAACTTTATGATAGAGACATTGGTTAATTTCACGAGCTTTTGCAAATAGTGTTGTACACAGTTATACACCGTATAAAATATCTTCACAAGCGTTTATAGTTCGACTCCTCTAATAGAGAATGAATAAACGTATAAATTAATGTTAGCCATACCTTGTTTTATCCGACATTTTGAAAGCACAATACTTCAAATATTTATGAAATCGGACAAGACGTTTTGGTCAGGTTACTGAAAATCCAAAAATTATACACTTCGAAAATCCAGCAATGATTTGTAAAGCGGTACTTTTAATTGAATTATTCTGTGTAAATTGGTACGGATTTGAATCGCGTTGATGCAATTTTCAAAAGATAGGTAGAATAAGAAAACATTAATCTACAGTGAGGTGCACTAAGAGCAAAATTTCGATAAAGTAGAGTAAAATCCGCTTCACTTGAAATTTACTTTATCTCACTACATCGGACAAAACAAAAAGAACGATTATGTCAGGAAAAGAGAACACTTCCATGCCAGATAAATCGTACCGACGGTCCTTCGATTGAACCTGTAGCAGACAGCTGCAGCATTCGCCTCTCGAATACGCCGAACAGCCGAAAAGTGAAAAATGGAGATACACCCTTATGATGTGAATTATGGAGCGTAGAATTAATCACGACCCAAGTGCTGGTGATTATAGCGAAAGCTAACGAGCTGAAACGAACCATTCTCCCGCCCGACTGACCGATTTCGATCGGGTTCCAGTTCGCGCAGCGCGATATTGCCCCCTTACCCGACCCTTCTCGGTTGTGGGGGGAAAAGCGTGGATGGAATTTAATTAAGGACGTGACCAAGTGATATCTCTTCGGCAACGTGTTGGCGTACGAGCAGCGATGGTGGATTACTCAGCTGACCGACCGGTCGTATCGACATACTAACTTCCTGCATTTGGGCCCATCAGCCACTAATTCAACTAGTTGTCCACTACGGCGCCATGATTCGATGGCCTGCCGGTGGAAATGCGCCGTGAAAATGTTGTGTTGTACGGCTACGGAAGGCCGCTCTTTACATCCGGACCGAGAATCGAGCGAAGCCCAAACCACATTAGTTTCCGTGGTTTAGCTTCGGCTGATTAGCTCGAGGAACTTTATTTGGAGCTCAATTTGTCGGCTGCCCTTTCCGATTGAAAGCTGTCGATGATTGGGAAATTGAAGCAGTAATGCTCTTTAAAATGGAAACGGTTGTTAAGTTGATGATTGAAGTCCGTAAAATTCATTTAGGAATGGTTTTTAGAACTATGCTTTAAAATAAAATCATCAAAATATTAAAAAAAGTTATTAAAACAGCATTATACAATTAGTAACTTTTTCGATATATCGAATGAATGTATAAAACGGATTTAGTAAACCTTGATTACAAGCGTTCTTTATTGTTTTTGGTATAAACAATTCTTATCGTTTCAATTTAAAACAAATCCCCGACGCTCATGATATGT
Source organism: Anopheles ziemanni (assembly GCF_943734765.1). Lineage (NCBI taxonomy): Eukaryota > Metazoa > Arthropoda > Insecta > Diptera > Culicidae > Anopheles > Anopheles ziemanni. The sequence continues at coordinate 55,848,786 of NC_080705.1, forward strand.
TTGCGGTGGTATAAAAGACAAGCAACTGTAAAGTATTACGAACTCACTTTTAACCTTAGTATGCTCCTTGTGATGTAATAGCTTTTGTTTTATTCAAAGTTGAATACTACTGGATGCTTTAATATTACGACCTGCTTTCCAGGACATTTACAGCACCGATGACGAAAAATATTCGTAGTCCCATGGTCAGCACATGCAAGCCGGTAGCACGTTCTGTATTGCTTTTTCCCATTATAAATCAAAATAACTGCCAGTTCGGTTTCGATGGTGTACTTTAGAACAATGGTTATAACAGATCCACCTGCTTATAACAAAAATCGCAAATGTATATTTAAACTTTTGCAATTGTTTTTTTGAGAAATATAAATAATAAGTAATAAATTATTTTCAATCAAGTCTCATACGTTACGATGACTTTTATTAATTTTGAAAAAGGTTCGTTATTGCACTTTACTTGATATTGCATAAACCTATCTTTTGTTCAACTTCAACCATACTGTAAAATAAAAATCAACGGTAATAAAACAACGTGCAGTACACCACCTGGGGTGGTTAAAGCATTTATGGGTTGTTATGGTTTTCAAATTTGAAATGGCATCTGCTCTTTACAATGAAAACATCACGCAAATAAATCCACCCCACCTGACCCACGTCCAGACTGCACAGCGTGAGGGTAGAGGTGTGAAAAACGAATAGTTCCATTATGTAAACATTGGCTGTAGCACCTCTGCAACAATGTTTCTGGACCGGTGCTCAGCTTCCAACTTCATGAAAGTATGTGAAAGTAGAAACAG